>NC_047529.1:103489699-103527199 GCF_012275295.1 Melopsittacus undulatus | reverse complement strand
AAGGAAGGTGAGATAGGGGAGATTTTGCTTGACTGTCTGTCTGGCCCAGACATTCCAACTATGACCTGTTTTTATTTGGAAGTAGGGATGCTAAACTGCATAATGCCAAAAACTGCTTTAAAAAAATCCCATCAGATACAGAGTATTATGAAAGAAAAAATCAGATTTTGGCAGCACTTATATAAAAATTTAGTATTTATTTACTTAGTTGGATATCACTTTCTAAGCAAAGTAGAATCAGAGAGAAATGAAGCTAAAGAAACCTGAATAAATGCCTAAGCATGTCAGGGCGTATTGCAGAGGTAGCTATAGTTTGACAATATGAGGGTTATTGTGTTTGATCAAAGCATCGCATTCATTTTCTCTTTTTTTCAACTGTAGCTTATCTACATGGGAGTTGGAAGGTCTACATTCAAACCTAGCATATCTCCATGGCTTTATTTTTTTTCCCTCTTTACTTTTAAGTAAGAGATGTTACACCTCTGAGGGATGGACTCATGAGATAGCACTTTAAAAAGTGTGTGAAATCTTTCTGTATAAGTAGAACCCCTGGACAAGGCAAAGGCTACCACTATGAAAAAGTGATTTTTTTTTGTACTACATGTAGTAATTCTATATTTTTACACTGCTGTCCCTAATGTGTATTATGAAACTCTGCTTGATGTGTTGTTATCAGTGTCCTACTATAGCATATGGTATGTTGAGATAGCAAGTTGATGACATGGGAAGTGTTTAAATAACATATAACTTAACACTTTCTCTGTCATGAACTTGTTATTCCAACACTTCAGAGACACAAGCCAATCTCATGCTTCAGTATTCTATAGATGTCCCCAGGCTTGGCTCCCTTGTTCACTCTGTTCCAAATCTTTCAAATTTCACCTATGTGAAATATATCTCTGTCTGATTTATAATATTTTGTATACACTGGTTTGTTTTTTTTACCAAATGCCATTCATTGTATTTGTTTAAGATACCATGTAACTGTCCATCCACCTGCTTTTACACAAAAGCATAGCTCATAGGAATTAAAAATGAACAGTCTTGGAGCTTCTTTATTATTTCCTTATTATAGTGATCTGTATTTCATTCTAGACTCTTTTCTAATGAGGCCTGATCATCTTACATAATTTTCAAAAGATGTAAAGTTGGTCTTTTAAGGTTTTTTGGGGGGTGGGGAATATTTATCATCTTACAGTAAAACCAACAATACATCGGTAAAGACACATTGTAATACATAAAAGCAAGAGAGAGTGTTCAAATTGACCAGAATTCTTCAAATTCCTGACTTTTGAATCCAATATAAATGTTACATAATGAATGGGAGACTTCAGCCTACCAGATGTCTGCTGGAAGTACAACATGGCAGAGACAATACAGTCCAGGAAGTTCTTGCAAGGTGTGGAAGATAGTTTCCTAACCCATCTGGTGAGTGAGCCAGCTAGGGGAGATGTGGTTAGATGTGTTGTTCACAAACAGAGAAAGACTGGTGGGTGATGTGTTGTGGTGTGATGTGGAGGCTGTTTCGGGCAAAGTGATCATGAAATGGTTGAATTTGAAACTGGAGAAGTCAGGAGAAAGGTCAGCAGGACGTTAGGCTTCCAGAAGGCTGACTTTGGCCTGTTTAGGACACTGATTGATGGACTCCTTTGGGAAACGGTACTGGTAGACAAAGGGGTCCAGGAAGGCTGGATATGCTTCAAGAATAAAATCTTCAAGGCACAGGAGCAAGCATTCCCTACGTGCCAAAAGCCAAACAGGTGGGGAAGAGACCTGCCTGGCTGAACAGGGAGATAGTGCTGGAACTCAGGAAAAAAGAGAATCTATCACCTGTGGAAGCAGGGACTGTTGCCTCATGAGGAGTACAGGGATGTTGTTACAGTATGTAGAGAGAAAGTTAGAAAGGCAAAGCCACAGCTGGAACTAAATCTGGCCTCTGCCATAAAAGATAATAAAAAATACTTTTACAAATATATGAGCAATAAAAGGAAGGGTGAAGAAAAACCTCCATCCTTTACTGGATACCAGGGGGAAGCCTAGTGACCAAGGATGAGGAAAAGGCTGAGGTACTTAATGCCACCTTTGCCTCGGGCTTTAATACACCAGTATCCTCTGGGTACTCAGTCCCCTGAGCTGGATGACAGAGATAAGGAGCTGATTAAAGTGCCTGTAATCCAGGATGAAGTGGTTAGTGATCTCTTGCTCCACTTGGACATACACAAGTCTATGGGGCCAGATGGGCTCCACGCAAGAGGGCTGAAGGAACTGACAAAGGAGCTAGCCAAGCCACTATCAGTTAGCAGCAGTCCTTTGAAAATACTTGTTAAAATAAAAGAATGAGCTTTGTTGAGTCTGTTTCACCATTGCAGTCCATACGTGCATGTTTTCCCAAAGGTATTTGTACCCAGCAAACTGCATATAGGGATCAAATATGATTTTAGAAACTGAGGGCTCTGTCCTGGTTCTGCAATGCTCAGGCAACATGTTTTTCGTGCAAAGGCAAGTTGCTCTGCCTCAAGTCATTTAAATCCTGGTTTATCTGTGGAAGAAGCCTTAAAGAGGAATTTGTTTTGCAAATGGTTAGGCCAGGGCATGAAAAACTTGCATTATCAGACCACAAATAGCTTTTCTCTCTTAAAGCAGAGTTAAAGTTCTTGTAATTATTTGATAGTCTCCCAGTTCTCAGAGAACTTAAGGGGGATAGAAAGGTGACAGAACCAGACCTATTCCCTTCGAGTAGTTTGCTCATTTAGACCCATTTACCCTCAGGGTGCTTTAGATTATGTACAGGGTCATTTTTAATTGCATCTGGATATCTGAAATTAAGTTCTTGTACAAGAAGAATCAGGTATTGCCTCTTTTCCAGAGCAGTCAGTTGGAGGAAATTCTTATCTTCCTACCTGTGTCAGATGACTGCATTAGCACAAAACCCGAATTCAAATCTGTAGTCCCCTGGATGTTGTGGTGCATTTGAATGCAAGTTTGACATAAAGAGAATCCTTAATTAACTATATGCCCTTAGGGAGTTTCACAACACGAAGTTGCAGGCTTGTACTCAGAACTCTTTCTTGCTCATGAATGTAGAAGGCAGTGTACATTATTTTTAGTTTAGTTTGTTTTGGTTTGGTTTTTTTTTTACTTGTAGCTTCTGTTGTTGACATATCATCCCACTGTTCTTACTTTACAGCAATGTAGTTCATCTGTTATTTTTGTAAAGGAAAAACTATTCATCTGGTAACTGCTTATTTAGAGATGCTGTACCAGAAAGCTTCCTTGCAGCCTACTCATTCTCTTGGCAAACTGCAGAATGCTGACAGCAGAAGGCAACATTTTCTACTAAAAATTAAAAAACAAACAGGATGCTACATCTATAAACAAGTTGTCTTTTGCATATATACATTAAAATGTTGTTCATCTAAGCTTTTTAGTTTAATATTTACTATCTCTGTAAATAAATAGATGGAAACACATCATCTATTAATTTGGCTTCTATTAGAAGGTTCATCTTACAATTGTGATTGAGCACAGTGCTTTCAGTACACTCTTCTATCAGAATTCAAACACATTAAGCATCAAGCTAGTGCATACAAGCAATGTGTGCTAGGGGAAGACATGCCACCTGCATTTGCCAGCAGAAGTGAGGAGAGGAATACTGAAACCCCTTAAAGTTCCTAGCCCATTTAGTGTTGAAGGGTAGAAAATGGAGAATGAAAATTCTGTGGGATGTTTTTTCAAAGCTGCAGAAGAAAGGTTGTTTTACATTTAGATCTGACAATTGAAAAAGAACAATTTTTGAGAATTAAACGTGTTTCAGAAATTACTAAAACATTTCTGAGAGACTTGTTAGGCCAATTTTCATAATAAATTTATTTTAGACGTGGTAGTATACCTCAAAATATAAATATCCAAGCATAGATTTGAATTTACAGTTGCTGCAACTGAATATGAAATACCTGACAATGGATACAAGTTCAAATGTGCTTTAACATTAACAAGAAAAATTCTCTTTCAAAAATGGAAGTATAGTCATTCCATAGATGAAATCAAAGCATATGATTTATTTTCAAGACAAGCTATTTCTTAAGAAGAGCTAAATTTTTCCTGTTGTTGAGAAGTTCTTAAGCCTTTTCTCTTACACTGCTGAACATTCAAGAAGCTGGTACCAAAGAAATAGGAACACTTTTTCCATAGTTGGTAAATATCATGACTGTGTTTTCTTCCTGCCTTTAATCACTTACCAAAGATGTTTATAATGTGATGTGTTCTTGTACCGGCGACAGACCATTATCTATTAAGGACAGGAAAAGTCATCCCAACTTCACTCCAGTAGTTTAGAATTGTGCAGTAGTCTTAAGCATTCTGCAACCTGAAGTCTGTAGCAGTAATCCTTGTTTATTTTTTAATACAATAGGCACACAAAATTTGGCATTACTAATAAGAAAAGCAATCCTTTCTTCAAGAAGGTGACCTAAGGAGAATAGAGAGCCTTGATTTTAAAAGAAGGGTCCAAAAGGACCATTCAAAAGGAATTAAAATATGAGAAGTTGTGGACATATTAATGATGTTGGTCATTTACCAGTTACCTTTGTAATATATTAAGAAATATTTAATGCATTTCAGTTTGTTGTACACTACCTAAGGTACATTAGTGTCTTAATATTACTAATACTACTGACCCTGAAGCTGCTGAGGCAGTGTTTTCCAGAGCCTCTCTGGAAATATTTTCTGTTATAATTCTCAACCTCTTATTCTTGGGTTATTTTTCTTCCGGCCTTGCACCTGCAAATCCCAATACTGTTGTTACAGAGGATCTTCATGGGAGCCACTATGACACTGTGACAATTGCCTCTCACCACAACGTCTTTACTTTCCAAAACCTAATACACAACAAAGTTGATAATACTGATTTAAATGCTTGATATGTATTATCCATTAATATACATACACAGATGTTTAGTGAACAGTGTGCAACACTTGCACTGTGTTCACATACTCCACACAGCACTCATTGCATCATAAATGTGAACAACAGGGAGCTTGAGCAGTTCCCAATGGAAAGTATATAGTGGCAGAGGGACAGCGTGGCAGGAGTCATCCCCGCTGTGAGCAACAGCACTGGCATATTCATCATGGTCACCTGCACCAGAGAGATCCCCTCCCTGCTCCCAAAGTAGGGTGGTTTTGTGGGAGCCCTTAGCTGCTTTTCAAAGTCAAGTTTTTGTCTTTTCAGGTTTTCATATTTCATCCCATTCCTCACCTTTTAAGGTGTCTGTCTCCTTAGTTTTAGCTACCAACCTAAGTAATAAAACTCAATAATCCTTAAAGATGTTTGAAGGGGTTGGGGGGGAAAGAGGATGGGTGATCCATTTTCAAACAGTCATGTTTTAGAGAAGGACTTAGAGGTATTTTGCCACTGAGTAATATGTCATTTAAAGTTTTATTTGCATGCCTAGAAAACTCAGTTTTGCATGCGCTTTAGGATGATTATTTGAACAGCTTCACAATAAACCATCTACTAGCATGATCTCTTTCAGTACCAGATATGCTTTTCTTGGTTGTCCAGTCTCTCTCCATTTTCTACATTGGATGGTTTCTTTGGTGAAGACTAGCATCAGACTGCAGATATTGTTTTAGTTGATCTGCATCTCTGTTCACATAGTTATGTTTTTGTTATGTATACACTGGTCTGGTTTTATGTTGTACTGTATTATGGTTTTGATGTTGCAAAGCAGAATGTAAGGCTGAACTCTATTTCTGTGAGGAACGTATTATCAGTTCTTTACAGGCTGAAATTCCTAGTGACTGCCAATAGCAGGATAATCTCTGAGACTATTCCTGCTCCCTTGGAATAGTCTAGGGAATCACAGCAATCTTCTGGAGATGGCACTGGTAAACAATATTGAGTAAAAAGGAATTTGCCAATCAGTTCTCCTATGAAAACAGTCTTTTAGTTAATGAATGTCTTCCAGAGTTTTTAACCCACACAAAGGCTGAGGAGGCTGCATTGACAGTGCTTAGGTATCTAAGGTAAATCCTAAAAGAAGAAAACAATTTATGACCTTGGACACAAAATGATAGTATCAACACTGTAAATACATGACATGCAAATATATGTAATCTGACTATAGAGCTTATACTGTGTTGGTTTCGAACAAATATGCTTCTCTAGAGACTAATGTAAACCCCATATGTGTTCTCAGGTAGAGAAAGCACAATGAAAACTGGAATTTGACAGGCTTTAATGAAGTTTTTATTTGAACTGTATTAGGGGGGATCAAATAGGTTTTGACTATGCAACTTTCTAGTGTTGTACCAGCAACATCAAGATATTAGGACTGGTCATCCTCTATAAAAGATGACTGTGTGCAGTTGATAAGGGTCATTTGTGTTACTCTGCCTGGTTTTAACCTAAATAGGCTAGAGGGAGCTGCTCTATAAATAAGTACAACGCTCACCTGTGTGATTCTGTGGTTCTTTCAGTCTACAAGTGCATCATTTATGATGCCTCATGTAAGGTGACTGGAAAAGCCAAAAGAATGCCTTATGTCAAATAAAAATCCTAGATCAAGTTTAGAGCTTCATTCCTTCCAGGGTGTTACAACTAAGTGTAATGGCATTTGACAGTATTGAATTTTTTTTATATGACTTATTTCTGCTAACTCAGCATTTTGAAAAAATTAAGTGTTCTCCCTTTGTGATTGAAAGGGTTAAATAGTACCAATTCATTACCACCCAGAAAAGGATTTATTTTGTTCTCATAAATCAGTTTTATTCCACATTTTTATTATTCCCTTGGGTCAGCTGGTCCAATTGAAATCAATACAAGTGCAAGTGACACAATCAATCTAGATATTTGATTATGGATTTGAGACTCCCAGTTCTGCTTTGTGTGTTTAGCTAGTCTCCTTCTGATAGTGTCCCTGGAGAACGGAAAATTCTTATTGGCAGCCGTGAATTATGGGCATAGATTCAGAAACCAGATACTGTGATAATCTCTATTTATGTACTACTGCAGCTAAGGAAAGAATGTTCTACCCATGGAAAAACAAACTTGAAGATTTTTAAAGCTGTTTATGCCTTTTTTTCTTAAGTGTGTAAAATTGCTTGTGAAACAAACTTTATAAAATCTTGTCTATTATTTGTCTATAAAACCCCTCAAACCAAATGGATGAAATCAATAATTATATGCTCAGTCATCAACTTAGCAGCACAAGTACATCTAATATTTCTTCTATTTGATGCTTTCTGATCATTGCCAGACAAGGTGATGTTATGTCAGTTGGGGTATTCATGCTGGCATGAGAGCACTTGCTGGCTGGAAGCCTGTGTAAAATCCACATAGGTTGGTTCTACTCATAGAATGCTTTGCAGAGTTGGGTGGCCTCACTCTGTTTTTCATTTCTTTAGGGCATGGACTGAGTTCTTGTAGTGTGTTGCTGCAACACTTAGTGCAGTGTTCAGAGGGGTCCAGGACTTGATGTCCCTTGGTACTGTTGCAGGACAGTGAGCTAAAGTACAATTTACTATACTTAGAGCAGGGGTTTAACACTGCACTGAATACCGTGTTTTAACTGGAAGGTCTGAATGAGGCAGATTCAATGAGCAAGGCTCATTGTACATTTTTTATTTTTATGAAAATTCTGTACATCTCAAGACAAACGGTACCAAATTTACATCTGTGAAAAGGCGCAGAAGGTGCCTTTGCCTGTTTTAAAGTGAGGGAAACTGAGCTGTCAAAGAAACAACTGGAGTACAGTGAGAAACCGCATCTGCATCTTTGAGCTTTCAGATTTTTGCTGTCTGTGGCCATAGGGAATTTCATCATGTTCTTTGAATATTTTCTGGTTTTCAGTCTTAAAACTAAATGCTGATTTAATTACCAGGGAAAGAAGTGAAGTTTTTCAATGATGGTAATGTGAATTGTTCCTTATTGACAGTTAATATTTTGGATTCATAGTTTTTCCAGTTTGCTTCAGTGCTTTTAAATTACTCATCTTGCCTCATACAGCAACTCTCTCTAGCCCATAAGAATGAAGGTTTCCTGTGATAGGACAGTCTTTAAGTCTTGGACTCAGTCTGATGGACTGAGAGCAGAGGGGGAAATAGTGCTTCAGGAGACTGAGGTGCAGAATTGTCATTGTACTCATCTGGAAAAACAAACACCAAAGCAAAACCCTGAAACAGAACAAAACCACTACAAAACATAACCCTCCTGCCCCAAACACTGTTGGAAAGAGTGGTTTTGCACCAAAGCACAGAAACCACTTCCCAAGGTCAGTATAGCAATTGAGATGACAATTGGAGAACAGTTCGTTAATTACAGTTCTTAGGAAAAATGTCACTGGTGACGATTAGGAAAGATTTTCAGCTGTGTTTTATTGGGATAATTGAACTAATGCAAGCTCATGTTTCTTTTGAATGCCGCTCTAGAAACAGTGGGAAAAGGAGAGAGGGAGAGAAGAAAAATCTTAGCTGGGAGGGAAGGAGTAGCTTATGTGGAGTTAACAAAGCTGAAGAATAGGTAAGAAAAGAAGACAGAAAGCAGCCCAGAGACAGAAATTGATGGACAATGAGGATGAGGTATGGGGGAAAGGAGTGAAAAAGTGAACTCATTTAATTTTTATTTTGCTCTTCTGACATTAACTTATTCTGTGGCTAATGTTTAACCTCTATATACTTACATATGTACAAAGCACGCATAACAGCAACTGTGTTTGTGCTAGTTTACCAAGTCATCTTTGTTTAATTCTTTAGATTCTTATATGAGCTGTTCCTTGATGTGAATTTTTGCTACCTTTATTCTTTCTGTAGTATTCTATGGTGGTAATAGTTCTGCTTCTACCTGTCTGAATATTATGGAGCAACATGCTCTTTAATGTAAAAGATATTATCAGGGCCTGTATGTACATAATGGAAGCACTATAGATTGGTAATGATATTTTAGAGCGTGGCACAAACCTTACAGTCACTCAAAAAATACCTTTGGCATGTAGTAGCACATAATATGTAGTGTACTTTTGTGACAGAACTCCTTCGTTATGTTGAAATAGTAATAGTAAAAGAAAATGATAGCTCATTAAACATTTGGGATGATAAGACTCAAGCGTTTAATGCTTTTTTACCTTTTTTACCTGGTTTTACCTTTTAGGTGTAAATTTCTCTGCATCTCACAAACTGCAGTCCTGTAATATCATTTAAATTCAGACAAATCTGGGGGCAAGACGTCAGTCAGCCAATTTTTAGGACACCTCAGATATAAAGAGGTGAAAATCTATTTTACTAAGGTGGCTCCGTTGTTGAAGTGCCATAGGAATACCAATAGAGAAGTATAGGAAAGTTATGTATAATGACAGCTAGCTTTTTATGATTAGGGAAAGAAAAACCCACAAGTACGCAGTAATATTTTTCACAAGCACAGCCTCCTTGCTGCCTGAAGTCAACAGTATAGTTCTGTCAGTGGGTTTGTGATACTGACGCATTAGACTGCTTATGTTTAAACTTATTACTTGAATAGTCACAAATGCAGTGGTAATAATAGAAGCATTTGGTATTTGCCCACATATATGAAACATGCAGTTTTTCTTCTTCATACATAAAAAAGAAACATCTTTCCTTAAAAGCCATCAAGGCAGAGTACCCTTTGAATGTGTGTAATTCTGGGGAAAAATGCCTAGTTTTTAAATGTGAGATGAATGTGTTTAGTTTATATTTCTTTTCCCCATTGCAGTCTTTGTCATGAGAATAGTTCCATGTCGTACCGTTTCCCGCGCTCCTGACAACCTTTGTCACATGAATAAGATATCAGAACACTAATGACTAATATACAGGATTCTATGTCTGCTGATACTATACTGTACTTCTGTGACCTTTTCAATATTATGTATTCCGATTGGCTGTCCATTTCACCTCTTTCCCACAAGTTAATAAGGCTGTAAAAAGGAGAGAACTTGAAATCACCAGCCAGTCAAATTACAGAATATTGAAAAGGTCAGAGCAGTATAGTACACATGAAAAAATTAGGGAATATATGAGGCATTAAAATTCTTGTGACAATGATTATAACAAGAATGGAAAAGGGATACCCATTTCTGTTATTTCAATCTAGTGAACCCCATAGGATGATGAGCCCAGGACAGCAGTAATTTATGCACCACAGACCCACAGGAGCTTTATTCACCTGTTTACAGGGGTAGTGACAGGAATGCTTAGCTGCTTGGGAACCTCTTTCAGATGATCCGTCCAAACCATAGTAAACCTTCAAACACAAATATTTGTCAGCTAGAGTGCTGTGTGAAGCTTAGCACTTTTAAACAATATTTAATGGAGCTTGTATTCCTGTATCTTTTTTACATGAGCATGTTATATTACTTGACTTTGTTTCAAGTATACTTGTTTTTTTAAAGTATGGATATCGATTTTCTTTAGCTGTAATTTCTTCATTTGGATGTTTTCCTGAAACACCAAAATGCTTTGATCTGGTATAAACTGGGAATAAACTGGTGTTTCTCAAATACCAGACCTAGCCAAAGAGCTCCCTCAGAAACACCAGGGGAAATATGGATTCTTATTAGTGCGAAGGCTAGTAAAACAACAAGCCCATCAAGATGCAGAAATATTGAAAGATGCATGGGGTAGCCTTTTATGTCTGCAAAGGCTTTAGTCTTTTTTTGTGAGGTTATAGGAGATAATAGCTCAGAGCACCTTTCCGTCTGAACTCATCTTTTGGTGCTGGAGTATCTAAGTATTGAAGGACATGATAAGCCAGTTCTGGGAGTTTGATTTCTGCTTTGTTGTTAGGTTAGGTCCTAGTTAGAGTGTTCACATTAGCTATGTCTTCAGGGGATCTTACTTGTTGGAGTGCTGGTGACTGTTCATGACAGGAGTTACAAGAGAAATGTGCAGGAACAAGTCAGCATGCTGGTGGAAACCACTTTTCTGAAGCAAAACAATGCCTGTGAGTGTCTGAGGCAGATGCTGTTTAGATGTGTGGCAGAATTGCTGGTAGGTTACAGTGGGACCTGTGAGTAAGATGGTCCCTGTGAGAGGAAAACACATGAAAAATGGGAGAAGAGAGGTCTCATGGATGTCTCTCACAAATAGGGTCCACACTGAAGCAGTCTAGGCAGGAATGGCACAGAGTGATAAGACAGGGTTATTGCTGTATCACTTTCTGTCAGGCTGAACCTATGTGTCTGCATATTCCAGCCCACTGAAAGCAAAGTTCAAGCAGTGAGAAGTGGAAAAGCTGCATATTGCATCTCATCCCCAGTAAGACCCGCATTTTAAAAAAGTTCCTCTAGTACTATATGTGCCAGTAGCAGTAAGTTATTTGGCTGGGAACCAGGATAAAATCCCTTTTGTCTGTAAAATTCAGGTTAGGAAACTTGTGAGTACTCCTCAGCTTTCTATTAGAAGCAATGAAACATTCTGAACTGATATGTTTTCTATCTCATTGTGAATTTGCAAGTTCATTTTTGACCTGAATAAAATGGTTATGTAATTACATACTCCTCCTAATTATTGAGTAATTATGTACTTCTTATAATTGCCGAGTAATCGCTCTGCTATAACTAGAATGTAATGTTACAACTAATTGTATAATTACTGTATATTAATGTTGTTATTCAGGCAACTTGGAATAGAGTGTTATCCTTTTAATTCTTTTCCTGTTATTCAAAACTGTATTTTTAAAAAGACAATATAGTTAGCCACTGGAACAAAGATTAACAGTGAAATAAAAATATCAGCAGAGGAAGTACATGCTTTCCTTCTGGGCTTTGGTGGATGAGAGTAAATATTAACATGTTAAGACTGTACCGTTGATAGAAAAAGTTTAATTTTCTCATGAGTTGAGCACATAAATTGCTGTTAGGGACTCTCCTTTTATGCTTGAGATTTGTATCGATCTCATGTGCCTTGATCTGTCAACACTGGATTTTTAATCTTTCCTTCACATTATAGGTGAAACATTTAAGAAATGCACCTCTTTTTGCAGCCAGCTGAGTCCTTAAGAACCTTCAGAATCTATGTCAGTTGGCCATTTCTAATGGCTTTATTGTTGTTAACAAAGCAATGGGTGCACACATTGTTGGGTGTGCTTCACAAATAATGTGTCACGGTCTGCCTGGAGGTGCACAGAAAAACTGTGATAGATAATTGGGAAACTGCTTTGTTGGATTGTTTCTACTCACAAATCTCAGGGACAGTTTCACAAGTGTGCAGAAGGAGGGTTTGATACACAATTTAAGAGCTAAAATCAGGTAATGCAGAGGCATGTTTATATTGTTGGCTGGGGACATAAGAGTAATCCTAAACAAAATAGCTCTGCTTCGGCAGAGTTGGTATGTCTGTTTGTGGAATGTGTAAAATGTGGTGGTGGTTCTTGCATGATAAGAAGCTTTGCCTTCATTGCTGTTTATAAAATGGAGTATCGCAGGCTAATGTAAAATTCAGTGAAAACCAGAATAAGTACATCAGTTTTCATGAAGTTATTCTACATTCACACTACTGTTGTTGTTCAGGTAGTCTGGTGCTATGGTATGGTGTAATCCAAGTAGAATTTGAACAATGAGAAACTAGACTACAGGATTAGGCTACATGCTGGAAAGTATGTGTGTCTTACTACAGATGACTAATTCTTATGTAAGCAGTTAGCTTGTAACTCCTAAGGTAATCAATTTTCTAGTGAATTCAACAAGTTTTACTAATCATTCATGTTAATGTTTTGAATTTGCAGTTATCACAAATATCAGTAATTTCTGAAATCTGGCTTCAGTTCGCAGTATATTGCAGTCAGCTTTGCAATTCTATGATTGATTAATTTAGTTTCCAAGAAGTTTTACAAGTACCACAAACTGTTGGCAAAAGAAGGAGAAATTAGTGAATAATATGTTTTCTTCCAAATAGGACTTTTTATTTTGGCATTTATAGTATCAATGGCAACTTTTAATTTAAGTACAAATAAGACTTAGTTCATAAAGACAGTGAATTGTAGCAGTTGCAAGGTCTAATATTTGTTTTCCCTGTACCCTTTCTTTTTCCCTAACAGCTAATGCTAATTATTCTATTGTAAATGGTACTCGGATGTTATTCAGCAGCAACGAATCCCATGTATGGGTGCCCATTAAAGGACTGATTCCATTTTCTAACTACACAGTACAAGTGAAAGCTTCCAACAGCCAAGGCAGCTTGATAAGTGATGCTATAACAGTAGTCATGCCTCCAGGAGGTAAGTATGAAAAAGTGCTTTTTCTCTGCATGTAACAATTACCAAATAATCTGCTGAACAGAACATTATGTATTATTGCGAGTGAAGAATAGAAGTTCAGAAGAATATGTTTGTATTAGTAGTTCTTACTAATAAAATTGTTCTTTTCAGATTCTAGTTTGTCACATTCTTAGTTTAAGAGCTAGAGGATGAAAACAGGTAGTTGTATCATTAACATGTAACGTAGGTTAGAAGCACACTATATACTTCATTCCTTTTGCTGTGAATGGTGCTGTATTCTACCATGGGTGGCTAATCTAGTCTAAGAATATAGAAAAGGTCACGTGCATTTTGTAATCTGTTTTAGAGCAAAGGTTGCAAGGGCTGACAAAGATCTCTTACTGGATAGACTTAGATCATTTATTTAATAACAAAAACCATCGGTAAAATATCAAGCCAGAATCCACTAACTAGTGTAGCTGTGAGTCAATTGCAATGTGCTGATTTACAGTGAATGAGAATCCAAGCCACTTTGGATGTTATCTACATTAAAATTTCAGATAAAAAAAGACTTGAGCAAGTACTCCCTAAACTCTGTGCACAATTTATTTTCATTTGCAATCTTTTTTATGAAAGCTTAAATTTATAGCTGATGCATATGTGTTCCTATTGCATTCTCTTTTCATGAACATTCTAATGAATTAGTTTTTGGTGAATAAATGCCAGTGGAAACAATGAATTTAAGGCAATTTTGAATTCCAGTGTGAGAACTCAACTTGATCTTGAGAAGTGTAGCTGTAGCTGATCATCAGGAATAGGGTAGATTGATAGAACATTTGAAAGTAAAATAAAGAAAAAAGGCAAAGGAAAAACAAACAAAAAATATCCCATAAACCTTACATCTTAAAAATACACTTGAAACAGTTTGATTTTAGATAGATGGCTTTGGGGCCAAACCAAAAGAACAGCTTCTGAGAAGTGAACAAATAAAATGCAGAGTCTGTATGACACATTACTGAGGAACACATAAAAGGTAAATTCACAGAAGATTTTACACTTTTCTAATCTGATTGCCAAATTACACCTAATATTAACAAATATACATTGTCATATAACAGTAAAACTGTTTTACTGCTTTCTTAACACAGGGAAGTTAGATGCTGAGGTTTCTAATCCCAGTGTCACACTTCAATTTTGCATGTAGAAATAGCAAAATTTGGTAGTGAAAATGTTACTAAAGGAGAAGGTAAGGGATCTTTGATAGATGGGCAAGGATGTGTACAAGTTTATGGCAACCATTAAGATACACTTTCTTTCATCATTAGATTGTTGTTGATTACAATTAGAAAACTTATAGCTTTGAAATTATCTTTTTTATGACCTTGTGGTAGTTTAAAAGCAATACCTCATTGATTAAATAGGTTTTAGTTCATGCTTCCTTTTAGTTAATGATCTGAAAACATATTATCCTGATTTACACATAAAATCATGCTGAAAAGCATGTGGCATTCAGTAGGATATGTGTGTTTAAGTAGAATTAAATTAGCAGTGAGAGTTATTAATGAAATATTCCATACTATTATCCAGTGGACTGTGATCTGTGGTGAAATGAATAATAAATGAAGCAGTGCATAATGAGAGTACTCTCACTATATGTGTGATACACACACATGCAGACACACACATGCAGACACACACACGTGTATATCTAGGCAAATGTATGTTTACTTTACCATGATGTTTATGATGATGACTTTTTGGATTCCGTACAGTTCCACTGCATGCTAAATTATGAGTGTAATGGTAATTTTACACTGGGCTGTATTTAGTGCTTTCACTTACAAACACTTTGTAAATCATTAAATAAAATCTAGATGCTAGTAAAACCAGAAGGAATTTTATTTTCTGTGGGGTGTGTTTCATGAAGCTTGTTGGAAGACTATGTAAGAGAGCGAGTGATAGAGGACGAAAGAGTATTGCATTCTGAAGTTATTGCAGGTCACAATTATGATTCAAATTTTCTTTCAACACACATTTCTTTAGTTTCATTTTGTTTTTACTTCAAAGGCATTGCACACGATAGAAAGCACACCGTATCTTTAATGTTACCTGACTGAATACACCTTTATTTCTCATCAAGCTGATTTGCCACACTTAAAGTCAATGCTTAAAAAAAAATCTCAGAAATAAGGAATTTATTTTATCTTAGTTCTTGAGTAAAATTACAGTGCAGGTTCAAGTGTTCTTGGAAAGATGAAAAAAAAACCAACAAAACCAAACCTGAATCCTGTTGTTAATTCATAAATATGAAACTTTCTTTTCACCCTTACCCTGTAGTGGTCTGGAGTTACTAATGGGGTTAGGATTTCAACTCTTAATAGGACTTGGTGCATTAGTGTTTTGTATGCATGGAATTCAGCATTTAGTTTAATAAGTGGTTGACATTGGTGATGTCCCTTAATTTGCTTAAATCTAATTGGCTCTTTTATCAGTCAAACCTGTATGGATTGGCAATTGATCAGAAAGGGTCAGCCATGACTGTGCATGTACTTAAATGCTGGAGCCACCAGTTAAAGTCACTGTTTCATAATAAGAAGCTGAAACCATGAGAACAAATTATCTTCAGAGTCATAAGGCAAAAGAAAGCATAGAAGTTTTTCAGGATGTTCAAGTTCAGAACAAAGGCATTATGGAGTATATAAATTTTAAACACACTGCTTTTTGCCTCAAGACTTAAACTTTTTTTTCCAAATGAACTGAAATCTCTGAAACTGTCTGTTACATCAAAGAACTGCACAGAAAGCTAAAAGAGATGGAAGAAGCATAAAAGGGCATAGTTTAAAATGATTAGTGACAGATTTCATACCACATAGAAAGAAGTTAATATTTTTTAATTTTATATTTTTTCCAAAAAGAATAAATTTGTTCTAGTTATCTTGTCCTAAACTGCTTTGGGAGAAGTTGTAAAAAATAACATACTAGCTGGTGCTTCACATTAATTTGAGGTTGCCAGCCAGTAAAAAATCTGGAGAATAAATTGCTTTAGAAATAATCGAATTAGGTAAATGAATTGAAATAATGCTGCAGAAATCTGGGAAAAAAAAGTCTTCTTTACTGAATTCTTGGTTATATATTTTCCTTCTTAGTAAGTGCTATTTCTGGTGTAGTGGCACATAGAAGACCCTGTTAATGTAGGATTTCTTTGTAATAAGAGAAGGTAAGAGAACAGCAAACAAAGTTGCAGTCACTACAGTTAATAGTTTATACTCCAGTTAAGTCTATTTGTTCACTTCCTTCAACCACAAGAGCCCTAATATATAACGGAATAAGAAGTGTGAGTGGAAAGAAAGAAGATAGGTTATATTGGAAAAAGTAGATGTAAAAGAGGTAGCAGAGAGAGACAAGCTACATATCAGATGGGAAGCAGGAATGTGGATTCACTACCTGCAAAATACATAAAAGGACTAGATTCCCAAGTAATGACAAGAGATATGAGGCTCGCTGTGAATGGTAAATCTGTATCCCATTGCAGAGTTGTCTTTGTGCGGTTGCTTCTGTTGGGGATTGCAAACCATTTACCTGCTGCTGATTTATCTGTAGAAAAATCTCCAAGAACTGATATATATTTCCTTTTTAAAACACAAAAGGGAAGAGACTCTGGAAGAAAGTATTTGCCTAAGCAATGAAGGGTCTCTTTAATCTCTGTCATAATTTATGGAGTATGTTTGTTTCTATGCTCTGTGATTTGCACAACATAGGAGTGTCTAGTAAAAATGTCAGATTTTGCCTTGGGTTCTTAAGAACCTTCCCTTTGCTGGTCTCTTGTTTCTGTATGGGATGCTGCATGGCTCTGCCTACAAGCCTGGGCTAGTTTCCAGCAGCAAAAAGTGAGCCTACTTACTTGTGGCTGTCGATGTTTATACAAGATCTACAGAGGATGGAGTCCTGCAACCAGAGGATTTTAGCCACTGTTAGTTTAGGCAGCAACACCTTTGGGACTGGATATTGAACCTGATCATAGAATTATTGCTTGAATTACGCAAACCATCACATCATACGACTTATATTCACATCTGAAAGTGGTCGTGAAAGCTGATCACCGAAGTCAACAGGCCTCCTTAGATGAATGAATACTCAGTAAATGACAGATAGATGCTGTTAGGCCAGAATTTTTTAGGAAGAAAAATCAAACCGGAATATGCTGGAGTTTTTCCCTGTGAGACAGGTTTCGTTTTCCATGATGCTCAGTATCACACTAAGAGTCACACTTTAAAACTTGTTTTGAGAGAGTTTACTTAAAATTTCAGATGTTTCTAATACACTTTTTTTTTCTTGTTTTCTTCCTTTCTTTCTTTTTCCTGTAGGCTTAGACTAAAACAGCAGGATTCTTTATGCTCTGTATCTTCTGTTTCTTTTGTTTTTCTTTTCCATTCTCTTATGTTACTTCTTGTAAAGTTAGGTTAGTAAAAAAAGGATTTAAAAATGGAAAAAAATGAAGCTTGGAAGAAAAAAAAAGCTTCTCACCTCAATCTGTTATATTCATTGCAAAAAGATATTTAAAACAATTCCAAATTCTCAACAATTTACATGATACCTCTATAACTGCAGATTAATATGAGCTCTGATTTTGATGAAGAACAGGAAATTTTAAGCATAATTGTGAATGAGTTGTCAGGAGTGAGGTGAGGAGTGTTAACAGAAAGTTCTTAATGAAATATGGTGACCATATCTTTTCTAGAGGTAGTTTAAGGAGAGACAGCAGGATAGAGGAGGAGAACAGCTCCCCTACATCTCTCATTAATGACCTAGCTAAAGAATGTCAGCAGCAAGTTGTGTAAATTGTCCGTTTCAATTCTTTTTGTCCAGAAAGATTATTTCATGGGGATATAAGAGGAGGACTGCAAAACTGTTTGTGTGGAAAACTGGGAGTAGTTCTAATGAAGCAATAATTCTTCTCTAACCTCTTCAATATTGAATTGATTGTAATTTTCATTAGTTCTACTTTCTTCTTCTATTCCCCTCTCCCAGTCTGTTCAGCACATCTTTAAACTTATACTGGGTCTATTCTTGGTTTTGAGTGGCAAAAGAAGCGAGAAGTCTCATTCCTGAAAGGTTGTGTCTTCATACTCCAGCAACAGGAGGCACAGAGGTTCCCACTTTCCTGAATTGCAGCGAGTTGGGGCTCAGTCTAACTTCACACATCATAAAGGACTGCCTCAAGGTTGCTTTAAATTGGTCCTTAGTATAAGTCCCTACTCATAAAACTGGGGAGTTTGAGAAGACAATGACACTTCAACTATGATTGCTTCTTTCCCTTTGTTCCTGCACCCTGTCTTTTTGGGTCTAGGCAGGTCTCCCATAGCTAGGGCTATGCTGTTTCCATGCCCCCAACATACGTCACCTGTATCGGCTCTTAGGTTGCTATCAGTCTTCTGGAGCTGCATGAAACAGCAAGAAGATCAAAACTGCAGTTTTGGTTGCCTTGAAGAATATTGATTTTTTTTTTTTTTTTCTTGCTTGGAGAGTGCCAGGAAGAACTGTGGAACAGCTTGAAATAGCCAAATGATCATCTATAAGCTGGCCATTAACCTCAATGTGGAGGTCTCACTCCAGGTCTTTCCAAAATCTTAGACTTATCATGAGGTCCAGGCTGTACTTAAAAACTCTTGGAAGAAATCTGTGGTAGAGAATTCATGCTGGAAACTGCAGCTTGATTGTACTTCTAAAAAAGTGGAAGACTATATAGCAGTGGGGAAAATGGGCTGTTGTGGAATTTAGCAGCAGGTAATTATTTAAAATGAGGACCTACCATCATATAAATTTATTTCAGAGCAATTTCAGTTGTACATATAAAAGGACACAATTTAGACGAAGTATGAAATTTTTATATAATCTTAATCTTATTCATGGTTGGGATTTTTTTAAATTCTTTTTAAATCTGAACCAGTTCAGTACTCCAGTTAAATTCAACATTCTTCATGTGACAAATTAGGTGGTTCTGTTGAAGGAATTCTACAGTAAAATGACATTGAAATTCCTAGAGAAAACATACACAAGACATTTGAAAAATCATACCATGATTTTTTTCTTTATAACTATTTTCCAGATATGTTCAAGAATTGGATTAATTTTTTATGTTACTTTGCTGTGATGATTTGCACTGCTTTTCTAAAAAGCTCAATTAATTATATTTATTTTTGGCCCTGTAGTTTCCAGGATAAAATGACATTTTCATTAACTGTCATCAAGGCAAACATCAGTGGTTTGGTGGTTGTTTTTTGGTTATTGTTTTTTTTTTGGTCTTTAGTTTTCTGCACTTGAAGCATCTAGACTATGGAAGTCAACCTTCTTATCATAAACCATTTTTCCTCTGTATAGTTAATAATTTGTTCTGGTGGCATTTTATGTTTGATATTTTCCTAGTATAGTGCTCCTTATTATGCATCATCTCCCAGGTTGTCTTTGGACTAGTTCACTGAGTACCTAAGGAGAAATACGCTTCTCTATAAAGACCAAAAGGGAGAGAAAAGGGAAGTTGAGTGAGAATCAGTCATTAGAGTCACCATTTCTCCTCTGGTATCCATATGATGCAGTTGTCATATGCTACCCTCTTTCTTACAACTGTACGTGTCTACAGCACTCAGTGATTCCTGACATTTGACAGGCTTTCTTCACTGTGTTTTTCTTTCTGAAAAGAAAGTGTGTAGATGTACACATACAAATATGTATGGGATTGATATATTAGTGTATAAATGTTCATGCATGCATGCATGCTGGATTTTTTTGGCCTTTTTTTTTCTGTGGACTTGTATGTAGATCTTATTCATTGTTCTGACAAAGAAATACTGTGCTCTTCAATTAACTCCAGGTTAGTAAAATAAGAGAGAAAGGGAATTCATGTATTCCATGTTATGGTGGGATACATCCAGTATTGAATTATGTTAATCCTTACTACTTTTTATACTGACATACTTACTTTATGATTTTTACAAATCTTTACTAATTCAGCTTTCCAGTAGGCTTCTAAAGTGACTGTGGATTGTTATTCCCATTTTACATATAGACAGAAAGACAGGCATTGTGTTGTCAAGGGAAGATAAAAAAGATTTTCATATTCATCCTCAGGCTGAGAAGTGAAATAAATGTGTCAGAAAGTCTGTCAGCCTTCCTTCTTGTCCCTCAGCTTAGACCCAGGGATTGCCTCTCCATGAAGAGCGTGACCATAGTTAAATGCAACTATTGTGTACATAGTAAATACATGAATTGAGATTGGCTGCTTTTAGATTATCTAAACAGCTCTAACAGAACATGAAGAAAGAAATGAAGTTGAATGAGTAAACAGATGGCATTCTATAAAGAAAGAATACTTCTCTATTCTCTGTTTTAACTTTTACCAAAATTGTGAGTGCTCTTACACACTAAGAAGCTTGTCTGAGAGGGTTATGAGTAAGAAATTGATAGTGCTGTCCAAAAAATTCAACAGGAAGCTCCTGATGGTTGTAATTTGAATTAATCAGCTGTAAATTTTCTGTGATGAAGATTTAGTCCTTTCAGTCTATGTTTTAAAAATGAACAAAGAAGAGAAGATTTCCCCTTCTTCTTTACCTTTTGTCAAAAGATTGAAGAAAATCTGTATTGTAGAGAATAAATATTGTCAAAGTATTTCTTTCACCTCAACATAGGGTGAATTGCATGTGCAGACTAGAGTAAATGTTTTGACATGTCTTGTGACATATAAGGCAAAACACAGACAGCCTGGCTTGGGTTTGAATGAAATGTAATGTTACTAAGACTTTTAATCAATTAAGATGCCCAATTTTGAACAAGAAGACAGTAGCCAAGGTCTTTTCAGTAAAAATACTTGGGAACAGGTTGTTCATTGGTGTATATTGACACACTTCCATCATTTACAGTAAATTTGTGTGTTCTACAACATTATCCGAGGAAATGAAGTCAAGAGTTAATTCATATAAATGGTTTGTTAAGAGTATCTAGAACATCCTATGTCAAGGGGTCGTGTATAAAAGGTTGTGACCCTTTTCCCCTTTTGTCAGATAACTCAGTTGTGTATTTCACACAATTATTTCTATGTGTGAATAGGCTTGTCTGAATTGCTTTTTATTCACCTTAAATATTAAAAATTTTGCTTCAGCAGATAACACCTGGATCATTATTTCTGTCAGTTGAAATGCTATTTTTAGTGGGGTACCAATCCATAAAAAGTTTTTGCCACAGTTAGATGGAACAGAGGTGTCACCTTTCCTGTTCTGTTACAGCTCATCCCAGAGCACTGGCCAAAAGAGAGAGATCCAGATTGTTTGTTCCAAAGTGAGTAACAAACATTCTCATCTCCCACTTGCCAGGCAGAATGCTAATTTCTGTGTTCATAAACAAAGAAGGCAGACTACTGCTCATCTTTCCAGTTGAAACTACTACAAGGGAGGGGGGAAAAACCGTCTTACTGGGGGAGAAGACAGAGGAGGTGCTATGGTAAACCAGGGCTAAAGGCACTTTTCAGGCTGGGGTGAAGCAATGTGTATGTCAGCAACGGTGGGGGTAAGAGGAGCAGGCACTGAGTTCTGGGCATTTGTGGATCAGTGCTGATACTCAGCATGAGCATCAGAATGTGATCCTATTGCTATTTTCTAATACAACTTAATTTATTGATACTGCAGCTGTTGAACTAGATTGTAACATGAAGTGACAGCCATAGCATTGCGGCTGGCAATTGTGAGAAGTGATAAGAATTCTTGTTTACTCTGTAAATGTGATAGTTCATATTTGTCAGCCTCAGACTCGTGTTACATTAAGAGAACAGCATACAGTGTTTTGTTGTTATTTTCCTAATTACAATAGTTTTATTTCCAGAACTAAATTTTTGATTCTGCTCTTTGCCATTGTGCAGATTACCCCCCTGAGAGTTTTGCATGTTGATCAATGGCAGGATTTGGTTATATAGGAAAAAGCACTTCATAGTGTTAATGATGACAGATACAATTAAATGAACTCTCTGCCATCTCCTTTGATATACACAGATTTTCCCCATTAATATTGATGGACTTCAGAGTCACAAACGCATACTGGGAGGGGAGCAAGCCCTTGAATGTTGTATTTTGCTCTTTGTGGAGCTGCCTATATCACTTTGTCTAAATGTAAGGAAAGCTGCTGACAGTTTTTGTATATTAAATTATAACTGAGAACTAATTCAAGGATCAAAGATGCTCTTTGGGAAACATCACTTTACTGGTAGGAAAAATCATTACCTTTTTTACCAGTCTCATGTATTTGTACTGTATGCCTCGGAAATATCATTCCCTACAGTTTCTGAATCTTGATGTTTAATTTAACATAAAGGTCTTTGAGCAGCAGAATGGGAGGGGGGCTTCTGCTAGTAAAGCCTCGTAGAAGGAAATTGAAATGTACATGTTTTTTCTCATTTATCAAACAAGTGCAAAAATCTAAACTGACATTTTATATCAAATGAATTATGAACTGTGTACTTTGTACCTAAGGGAACAACTACTTAATTAGACTTTTGTTAAAAAGAGAGAGAGAGGAAAAAAATAGGCTTTTAATAAAATATACAGTCATTTTTTGTATTTTGTCTGAACCTGACACATGCTGTACTTTGCAGAAGAAAACCAGAGTATAGGCTACTTCAAAGGCTGTATTCTTTGAATGCCTTAGAGTGAATTGGGAAGCAGGTTAAGCTAACACGCAAACCAGAGTTTCTACTTAATAAGTATTGTTTTGATATTTTTTGTTTTCAGCCTTCTTCACCTATGAGGAACAGGAAAATATAATATGCTTTTTAATAGCTTGAAGATTGAAGTGATGATAGTGAATGATAATTATTATTATTTTTAAACTTCTATTTGTAAGAATATGGCTGACACTGAAAAATACTTCCAGGGAGCAAAGTTTCAGAAGGCACTTGACTGAACTGTAAGAGGTAAATTTTCAGAGAATTATATACTCAGCATTTTAAAGACATGAATTCCACTGTATTTAGACGAACAACACTTCTTGCAAGAAAAGAGGAGACTCCCAGTCTGAAAAGTTAGAAGTTGAAAAATTGATAAGATTTTGTACCTTCCCAATTTTTTAATTTCCTTCATGACTTTCAGTGGGAATATGTTTATTTCAATGCATTGGCATAGAAGACACTTTGATATTGCTGTGATAACAATCTACACCTTAGAGAAAATGGGAAATGAGAAGATAAAAATCCATGGTGTCTTTGACAACATGTTCCCTAGTGCACTCCTATGGCACTTTATGATATATGAACAAAATAGTTAAGAACTAGTTGCTTTTCTCATATCATATATTTCATAAAGATATATTTAATAAGATTAGGTAAGTCAGAATATACAAAAGCTTTCAGAAACTCTACAAACTTCTTGCAGAAAACAACGGTGTATGAACAACAGTTGTGGGAATATCATACCATGAACATATCACAAAATCTGAACCACAATGAGACCAGCTATGTTTGTAGCTTTAATATTATTTACAAGCAGTACCATTAGGAGACTAAAACCAAAACTGGAATGAGATGTACTAATGATGGCACATCCTCAGCTGAGGTACCCAGATGTACTCACACCTGAGGAGGTAGTACCTTGGTCTTTGCAAGCTTGCAGTAATGATAAAATCATCTGATCCTTTAATGTGAATCTCCTGTGGAAAATGGTTTATTTATTACACTAGACATTGGGTATTTCAATTTTGAAGTAAGGTGATAGTTTTCCCTCATTTATATCTTATATTTGCTTTTATTATTCAGCAATACTGATTTTCTAGGTGTTCTATTTATACATCATTATATTTAGAATCATAGAATCATAGAATAGTTAGGGCTGGAAAGGACCTTAAGATCATCTAGTTCCAACCCCCCTGCCATGGGCAGGGACACTTCACACTAAACCATGTCACCCAAGGCTCTGTCCAACCTGGCCTTGAGCACTGCCAGGGATGGAGCATTCATAACTTCCCTGAGCAACCCATTCCAGTACCTCACCACCCTAACAGTAAAAAATTTCTTCCTTATATCCAATCTAAACCTCTGCTTTTTAAGTTTTAACCCATTACCCCTTGTCCTATCACTACAGTCCCTAATGAATAGTCCCTCCCCAGCATCCCTATAGTCCCCCTTCAGATGCTGGAAGGCTGCTATGAGGTCTCCACGTATCAACACATAAATGCCACTAGAAATGTGGCAATGTAAATGCACATTCCTGTTACAGAAAGGGAAGGAAAAGAGGTGGCAGCTTGAGGGGGTTCATTGGTTTCACAAAGCCACAGCAGAGAGCTGGTCCCCTCCAAACATGCTGGAGAGTCATGCGTGTGTTGTCTGTGGAGGAGATGAGAGGGATGGGGACAACAGGTGAATGTGAGAAGAGCCATTTCCTTCTTCCTCAACACTTGCCTCTCATTTTCCCTATAAAAAGACACTGCCAATGAGAAAACATCTTTTTGGTTACTGCCTATGGCATAAAGAAGTTAATTAGCAGCTGTGAATCAAATCCGGCTCTGTGTTTCCTAGATTGCTAGGAGCAGAAACTTTGAGGAAACTTCTTTTCCTTCTCTTTCTGCAAATAAAGAAAGAATTTGAGGGGAAAGTGTCTCTTATAGTTTTGTTTCATGGCCAAAAGGTGGTCCAGTGACCTGGAACCTGTAGGTACCTGTAGGACATTCAAAGTATAAGACTGCACCACCCACTGTGCATAGTGGCTTCCTAACAACAGCTAATCTGTCATCTTGTCAGGTATGTTTTCTATTTATGGAAATTTTCAAGCTTGGATTGCATCAGAAATGGTAATATTCCACAGCAAAAAAAATTATTGATTAAAATAACTACAGGTAATTTTATTGCAGATCTAATTTATTTGCAAACCTGCGTTCTTCAGTTTGTAGATTTAGGGGTATGTAAAGTGGTTCTGCCAAAAAGCACATCAGGTGGCAACTTTTCTGCCAGCAGGGTACGCTGTTCTGTGGCTAACAGTACTGTCGCATTTATACTGCAGGAGTGCGCACAATGCACTGAACCACGAGACTTACTATTTAACGAGAACATTCACATCTTCCTAATACCTCACTTTCTTTAGCATTCAGTTAGGTTTCTGTAAGTTTATTTCACAACACTTAGTGGAGTTATAACAATCAGTTGCAGAAAGCATGTTCTTTTGTTCAAGTGGAATTATGCTTTCTGGTTTGGAATATCCTATGTTATCCTTTTGCTTTTGGTCATAGAATGAAACAAAAATTAATTTTTGCAAGCTTATGTTTCAGAAAGAGGCTTAGGCTTCTGGTAACATCAGTACCTCCTTGCCTTTTTCTTTTTCTTTCTTCATCTTACATGATGTAAGAATCCCTTTAATTGAAACATTAGGAGTTCATAAAAAAATCATTTTGTTTATCTTCTTTCCTCAGAGCCATAGGTTGTCTCATTTCTGTCAAAACATTTGGTTTCTCTGATGAAGATGTGAAATCTTTCTTGCAGCATTTTAATCTCATTATTGTATGTCCTGTTTTCCAGGACACAAAGATTCTCTCTTTGCAAAACTTCTGTGAAGTTGAAGATTTTTCTGTCCATCCCTTTGCTCATCTATTATTCTTAAAGCTACATAGTTTAAACTTTCTTCCCTGGTCTTTTCCCAACTATTAATGATGTAATTTGCTTTGTTGTTGTGGTTGCTTTTGGGAAGCCCCCCATTTCCAGAGCTATCTAAGAACTGTTTAGTTTCAATCACAAAGTAAAAGGATTAAAAGCCAGCCTCCAGCTCTTTGAAATTTTACCATCAATATTAAGAAAGAAGGTTCAGTTTAATCAAGTGTTTCCTTGCCAGCAGTCTATGAGATGTTTCCACCAGTGTGGAAGCTAGCATACCACATACCTGCCTCTGGTCATAGCTCTCTGCCTGCAAGATATCATATCTAAGGAAGCTGTAAGATTTTGAAGGTAATGTCAAATTAATTCACCTCCCTTCTTTCAAAACAACAAACAAACAAACAAAAAAGTCCTTAAATTAATCTAAAACTGCTTCAAGAAGGAAGCTGGAGCTTCTGCATGAAGATAGACAGGATCTTGTTCCCTCTGCTCTTGCTATATTTGTTCCCCTAATTAAAAAAGAAAAAAAAGGCACATTCAATAGTTTCTCAAAGCTGTGTCGCAACGATATTTAAGTTTCCAGTAGCCAGAGTCACAATTAACCCACAGGAGCTGTTTGTTTAATTGTGGTTTCTGCCTGAGTTTGTAAAACCAATACTTATGTTTTTTCCTCATAGTGTTTTTTCTTCAATTAGTTTTGTGATATGACAGTTATTGGCTAGACATTCTTTTAAACAACCTGATAAATAATTAGTTTTACTGGGTAGTTATAAATTCTATCCAGTGTCTTTATTACAGGTATTAAAATCATTAATCATTGAGCTAATTGCTTATTGGCATTCTTTTGTAGCTTTGAGAATGTAGCAAAGCTCTTGCTGAGCAGCATGGATAAACTTCTACCTAGCATGAGGAAGGAAGGTAGGTTACTCCTTATGTAAAGGTAAAGGAGACAAATCTATACGACATTTTCGTATGGTTGACCTCAGTAAAATAAAACACTTAGGACATCTGTTACACATACTTGAGACCCGTATCTGGATTGCAGATGTTGAGGTTGTATATGAAGAAAAGTTCATTAAATGGAGAGGGAGGTCTGACTGTTTTTCATTAGAACAGTATTAATGAGATATAAGTAAGAGAGCTCTGGGATTTTGAAAGGCACTCGTCTTAAACTTCAGGTCTGTAAAGCCCTGCTAAAATTGTGTTCTGCAGCTTGGTATACCAAATAGTGCAAGTGAAGGAAAAAAAGTAGTTAGAGCTTATACATACAGTCCAGATAAAGGTAAAATTTTGATCCAGATAAAGATGAATATTTAGAATTTTCAAATTTCTTAATTTTATTTTTGCAAGTGATCTTGTGCCTTAGAAGTAAAATCAAAGTTTAATGCTGAAGTGAAAAGATTTCTCCTTTTCAAGTGAAGTTAAGATTATAGCAGAGATTAGATGTATAAAACAGGTTAGGTAGTGAAGAGAGAACAAAATTATTTCTGTACCCTATTTATGTTATACTTCTTAAAAAAGTCACTAACAGGAGGAGTGAACAGGTTTGGATTTGCTGGAAAGTTTAGTCTTTAAGGTACTCTTTTACAACTCTACTTTCTTGTTCTGATAGTGCAGCTTGCTTACTTCCCAGATCCCATTTATCAGAGAGGATCAAGCAGGAAGGCTACCATGGACCTTTCACATTGTATATTCCAAAGTGCATAGATGTATGTTGAATAAGGGGTGCATTGTCCTATTACTATTAGAGGGAGATATATCTCTAATAGAAAACATATAACAGTGAAATTAGAAAATAATAAAGAAAAATCCAAGAATACTCTATACGTTCTTTAGACATTAAGTTAGGTGGAAAACAGCATGGTTGAACATACATTATTAAATGAAAAATTATGAACAACTGTGTATATTCATTATACACTGAGTAGGAAAGATACTGGTAAAAGAGGGTTAAAATCCAAAGCAGAATAAACCTCAATGAACTTGTAAAGATAAGAAATAAAAAAGCAATCTTCTGCTTTACCAATAGATAAAGGTTTATAACTAGCATGCCCTTCTCATGATGACATATGGCCTAGCACCGTAGCCTGTCTTACAGTTAAATGAAACAAAAACATATGCCTGTGTTGAAAACTATGGAGAGTGCAATGACTGGAATTACTTGGACCGAGCAAACAACTTGGTAACAGGCATAGCTGGGAAAATCAGAAGAAACAAATGTCAACGTGCAGAACGCATTGCCCAAAAAAATACTGTCATGAGATGATTTCAGTATGAGCACATAAAATAGAAAATGAATCGGGAGTCTCTGAACAAAGACTGCAATGAAACAAAGAAATGAGTCTTGTGAGTTGAACCTGGGAAAGAATGACTGAATGAAACATTCATCTAAAGGCAGTCTGACTGAAACTTTCCTTGCTGTAATGCCACAAACTGTGGAGAGCCTATTTTCCTCCTCTGTAGATAAATACCTGCAGTTATTGTTTGCATTCTCGTGTATGAAAAGTATTTTAATAAGATACAAATGTATCGTTCGTACTATTTTACATACGCAGATGAGGCAAATTGTATAGTTGCATTTACATAGCCTATCTGCAGATATCATGGATGCAGCAGGGCTGATATATCTGATAGCTGTTAAAAGTTGTGTCACTTAATTTCAAAGCTGGTATGAGTTTACATCTGTTTGCTAGATATCAAATTGCACTCTACTGTGCTTTCTTTCTCTTACCAGATTAACAGTGCAGGTATTTTTATAACTAAATAATACTTTATTGTCCTAATGGTAGTTAACTTTTTAGTCCTACTCAAAGCATTCTACTTTCAGAAAATTTATATTTCAGATGGCGACAGGTAGAGAGAGCTGAGCTTGTTCAGCCTGGAGAACAGAAGGCTCTGGGGGGATCTTAGAGCAGCTTCCAGTACCTAAAGGGGGTCTACAACAAATGTGCAGATGAACTTGTTAGAAAGGCCTGTAGGGACAGGGCAAGGGGGAATGGCTTTAACCTGCCAGAGAGGAGATTGAGATGAGCTCTTAGGCAGAAGTTCTTCCCTGTGAAGGTGGTGAAGCACTGGCACAGGTTACCCAGAGAAGCTGTGGCTGCCCCATCCCTGGCAGTGCTCAAGGCCAGGTTGGACGGGGCTTGGAGCAACCTGGTCTAGTGGAAGGTGTCCCTGCCTGTGGCACAGGGTTGCAACAGGATGAGCTTCAAAGTCCTTTCCAACTCTAACCATTCTATGATTCTATATATCCCTATGATAAATATAATGAATACTTCTCAACCATAGGCTTCCAACATGAAGTAAACATTTAAACACAATTGCTTAACACAATGCTTGCTGTCCAAAAATAAACAAATACTTACAAAGGCAACTACAACTACATATGTGATTTAAGATAAAGAAATTGAAAAATGAATTTGAAACACTTTTCAAATACTACTTAGCAGATTAGTGGCCAAGCAGGGATCAGATCTTTCTTGACTCATCTGAATACATGTGAGTATCTGGAACGTACTGTATCATTGTCAGCATGAATCGGTCTTCAGGTTTTATTGTTTTGTGGTGCTGTTTATTAATTCTTTCATTAGAATTAACATCTGATTTAATATTTTATGCTGCCTTTGTAGTCTCCTCATATAAAGTGTGGCTTTCCACCCTGGTAAGTGAGGATTTACTGGGCTAGATGTTGATTCAGTAGGTTGCAAGTGGAGTGGTTGCCCTGTGAGGGTCATATTGAAGCTTGAGGTGAGCTTTTTGAGCAACATTGCACCTTAAGGACAATATATCAAGCTGATAGTTACATGGTTCTTCTGTCGAGAAATTCACAGTAGAATTATTGCTGGTTGCCAGTTACTAGTTTGGTAGTAAGGAGTCTCTCAGGATTATGCACTGGATAAAAAGGGTTAAGCTGAGGGAAATCTTACACTAAAGACCTTGGTGATGAGGAATGTTTGAAGTAGTCAAAGGATGTTTTGTGTGCAATATATAATTACCATTGGGGAGGGGATGCTCCATAGTTTTGATAATCAAAACATTATTAGTTTAATAGAGGGCCTTTTTCATTATGACTCAGCAGAGACTTGACTATTTGTCATGCCATCCTGTTCCTTTGGAAGCACAGAGCTGAGGACCTTCTCCACAAGTTACAGGAAGTATCTTTCAGATTAAAGAAATCTGCTGTCTGTTCTAACATGTTGGTTTGAAAGTACTGGGCTTAGCTTGTTCTACAGGTCAATCGACTTTCACAGAAGAGATTTGTCCAAATTTTCTACTCTTCCCTATGCTGTGCTTTTGTTGGTACAAGAGATTTGAACATTTAGCTGAGATTACCTACACCATTAAAATAACATCAGCACTGTGAATTGTTATTGACATTTAGACAGCTACATCTTTGTTTTTGATGAACATTCCTGTATCGCTGTAATAACCACCACTATACATACATAAAGCTTAATCAGAGCTTTTACTTTGTAGATCTCAGAGAGCTTTACAAAAAAGGATAAGTATTATTATCTCCATTTAACAGATTGAGAAATGAAAGACAAAGGTGATGTGTCGTGACAGAACTGGAAATAAATTTAACACTTTTGCCTCCTCAGTGAGTTGCTCACACTGTCTCCTCGGTAACAACTTCAGGAATCACTTTATAAAGGGACACCAAAATAGTTCATGGTTATCTGCAAGTATTGTACTTTACATCCATAAGGTTTAAACCCATATATTGCATCCTTCCACTCCACAACATTAGCTATATTGCTGCTAAGCACAACAATTGAGGTAGATATATGTCCACCATTTTACTCTGAGAGTAAAATTTAATTCTCACACAGAGCCATTTGTTGTGCAGATGTTTGGTTTTGGTGGCTCAGCTGGAGGGATGCTGGGGGCTGTACAAGTTAAATCAGCTGTCTTCCCTCTGAGCTGAGGTGCTCACAAGCTCTTGAAACTGTTGGCAGGAGATTTGCAGACCATGAATCACCTCAGTCTCAAACATCTATCTGTTATAGTTTGGAGCTGAAGAACTTTAAAGTTTTACAGTCATAAGTGTGTATAATCAAAGTGTCAGAAGCTTGCTCACATATCTCACTACATATATTTCAGTGTAAATAAACAGTTGTATATGGGTGACGACTTTATTTGAACCAATGCCCTCTTTACATCTGTTTCAGGGAGAGAATAATTCAGTGTATCACAAAGCCTGTTTCTTAGTAACCATAGCTTATACTGGTGGCAAATGAAAATCATCAAACTCACTGTAAAATACTGTTCACTCATCTTACAACTTAATGCCTTGAGGCTTACAACTGCACCTAAAGTTCTGTAAGACTGTTTTTTCTAATGGAGAGAAGGGGATAAACAACAGCAACAAAACAATTTATTTTGGAAAGACCAAAGAAAGGAACAAATGGTATCTGCTGGACTGTGAAAAGCAAAATTATTATACAAGAGTTTAAATAACAAAGGCAGTAACTTTCTAGTGTTTTAACTGTCTGGAAAAGAGCTACAGACACACATTATATAAGTTCCAGGTGTGTTTATATACTGAAAGTTTCTTCAATGGATAGCTTGCTTCATAAAGAAAAAACAAAGCTGTAAACTTATGGGTTCAAATTATCATACCTCTTTTCATTGCATGCAGTGAAATTTGAACCAGTTAAAGGTCATTGGTGGTATCATTACTGGCGTATTTTGATCTGCAGTTCCTGGTCTTCATAAAAATTAATTTCCTTAACAAAACAGTGAGCTAGAGGCTGAGACTTAAGTGAATCTATTTTAGTTTCTACCTAAATACCTTTTCTTCCCTTAAATTTTCTGCTTTTAAAATTATTTCTTTTAAAATTCTTTCTAATTTATAAGGGTGAAAAGGTATCTGAATGATGAGAGTCTGATCAGTTTTACTTTTGCTGGGTTATATTTCTGTTAATATTTCTGTAGCTTCTCATGGTGGCAGAGCTGGGCACAAGGAGAAGTAGACAATATTTGAACAGGTGGTAAAGAATATGTTGCTTCTGAATTACTTTAGTGTTTGGAGGTTTGCTGTTAGCAAAATGATATTCATGTAACTATTGGAAAGAAGAAAATGAAGAAATAGCGTTGTTCAGTAGTGAAAATGTTAAACTAAATGGACCATGTTAACATTGCTGTCGATCCCGAGGAACAGTTTTTCCAGTATATGGAGCATTTTGTTTCCACCCAGCATATGCTCTCCATGGTTTTCTCTGCTCTAATTCATCCATGTTTTTTGACAGCTCCAGATGGCATGATGCCTCCAAGGCTTTCATCTGCCACTCCAACCAGTCTTCAGGTTGTCTGGTCTACACCAGTTCGCAACAACGCCCCAGGCGCGCCCAGATACCAACTCCAGATGCAGCGGAGACATTCTGCTGGTGACATTTTAGAGTACGCAGACCATAGCAAGGCCACCATCAACTGCTGAGCAAGAAAAGTTCTGTTATCTTGAATATGGTTCACCTTTAGGGTGGCCAGTTTTGTTACAAGACATGTAATGTTTTAGTCTTCCTTTAGGTGCTGGGATGTTTAATGATGTAACTCTGCTGCTTTTCTTTGCAGTTTGCTTTCCAGCCCTACTGCTTCCTTACAACACTGGGTCGTAGATCTTCAGCCATACACTGAGTATGAGATGAGAGTGGTTGCTTCCAATGGTTATGGCAGTGCTTACAGCAACTGGGCATCAATGACTACATCAGAGGACAGTAAGCAGTCCCATCTTATTTAACTCACTTTAGCAGAAAATATAAATAACAGTTCAGCTGTTATTGCACAAAATTCCTTTTGGTTCTCTAGTTTTCACAGTTAAATAGCAGTAATGTGTTTCCTATTCCTATTAACTTACAATAATAACTCCTAGGGGATCAAGTATCTGTTGTCTTAAATTTTCATAAAACATAAATACTTAAATATGTGCTTGTGAAGTAGTACCTTATTTCTTCTTGTAATATCCTTCCATTCATGTGAGTTGGTATATAGTTAGTTTAAGATACACCAATAAGTACAGCTTTGTAAGTGGTACTCCTGCATATTCAGGGACTTGATTCTGATTTCAGTCATATCACAGAAAATAAGTTGAATTTAATAGCATATGATAGTTGTCTTATCTCTGTGCTGAGAATACCTAAGCTATACCACAGCTGACCAGAACTTTGCATTCCCAGTGATCTTTGGTAATTCAAAGTGGTGATCTACTGGTCTGCAATTGATTTTGTCATTGCCAGTCCCATCACTTCCCTCATTAATAGTTCTATGTCCCACTGATTCACTCCACATAATTTGTTAAACAGTCCCTTGATTTACCAAGCAGGTATCAGCATACAGGTACAACCACTTAGTTAGCAGGGTAAGATTTTACAGCAGATACAATGCATAAGCAGAAATACATGACAAAACTCAAGGTTGTTGTACATTTTACAAAATACATAATGATATCTAATAGCATACTTTTTGAAAAAATAAGTTGTTTAAAAATACGTTATTTGCCTTTTAAAAAAAAAATCAGTAATGGACGACCACAATGTACCAAATTTTACAAGAATTAAGTATTTCCTAAAGTGATTTTACCTGTTACATCTTGTTTAAATTGTTTATCTTGTTAAGTGAGTCATTCTGAGCAGGAAAAGGAGGGGGGGGGGAAGGGGGGGGGGAAGGGGGGGGGGGGGGGAGGGGGGAGGAGAGGAAGGAATGAAGATAAGTTTACTACTGTGTTGCTTTTTCTGCCTTCACCCCCAAGTGCTTTGTGGTCTTACTCTATTTTATACCAATGTGAGATTTGCATTTCAAATCACAGATTTAATCTGATGCTCATACGTGGTTGTAGCAAATATTCAGTGCTGGTAACTCAGCTTCCTTTTAGTCCCTTCTCTAAATGGGTAGCTGTTTATCTTGAGAAAACACCCATAATAAAGCATTTTTTCCCATAATTGTAAAACATTTTCCTTTGAAGCTGAGCAAATAATTCGCAACAGAAATTTATCTGATAAATCCATTTGTACACCAAAGGTATAAAGGCTTCTATGAATATATTATCTATAAGTAGTTCTGAACTTGGTCTTTACATACCAGAGTATAGGTTATCTACCTGTGAAACAGGTTATCTGCCTGTGAAAATCCTTTATTGATACTCAGTTCCTTTATAGTACTTGTTAGTTACTAATAGTGGATACAATATTATTAAACTTGTCTACATTCATGGTCTAAATACAACCAGTCTCCTATGACTATTTAATTAAAATTTCAATGATTATTTAGCTCTGGTCAGATAGTTCAAGGCCAGGTTGGACAGAGCTTTGTGCAATGTGGTCTAGGGTGAAACATCCCTGCCCATGGCAGGTTGCTGGAACTAGATAATCTTAAGGTCTTTGCCAATCCTAACTATTCTGTGATTCTATGATAGTGTTGTTTCTTCTCAGACAGGAGGAGCTCAGAAGTGCATTTAAAAGGCATAATTTATTAGTATATGGAAAAACTATTTGTTATGCAAAATAGTAGGTGTATAATGTTAAAATTCTCTTTTTGGGTGTTAGAGATAGGGCAGAAAGCCTACACAGGTTGTGCATTCCTATGTAGCCTACATATGTCTACATATATGTAGTCCACATGTATGTAGAAGTTACCTGCTGCATAGAGCTTGGGTGGTCTTTGTGCACTAGTGTGAATTGCTACCCTCTGCAAAACCTGACTGCAGTAATGCCTTAAGTTATTATGGAAGGCAGGTGTTGCCAAAGGAAACTCAACAACAAGAAAAGAAAAATACAATGCTTCTGCCAGTGTTTACACAATTAAGATATTTTGAGATGAACAAACAACTCACCTCTTCAACCATGATGTTTAGCTTAAACTTCTGTATTTCAGCTATAAACTGAACTACAGTTTACAGTAGCTCATAAACTGTATGAACTACTCGAACTACTCCAAGGGGAAAATTATTTTCCTTAAAATATCCTTTTCAATTGATAGTGCTAAAAAATACATGCTGATGTGTCCTCAGTATCCATCAGGCCTTGGAATTTAAAAAACACCCATCCCGTTTTCAGGGGTGATAAAGGACTCTGATTTTGGTGTAATTGTGGAGGGTTGCCATCTGTGAAAGGTTATTCAACTCAACTGCTTAATACTGAATGATTGTCATTAGGTATTAGCAGTATTTCTGTCAAGGTTTCAGTACGTTTCCTATAAAACTGCCTATACTGACAGCTTGTTGCAGAAGTACACTTAATTCCTGTCCCTTCTAACCAATAGACTTTGACTTTGTAATGCACAGTTTGACAGTAGATATTTCCCATATCTCTTCCTTTGTTGAAGGATATGTATGTACACATGTTCTTATTGAAATTTGTGCAGTAAATATGTCCTTTTTGTTTCACCAAAGCATTTATGATATATCTGTAGGAATAAAATATGTGTGTATGTGCCCATACACCTAATAGCAATGGATGTAAATCAACACATCCACTGTTAAAGTCAATAGAGATCTACTAATACAGCCTGATGATTTTGCAATATATCTACATACTATGATACTTATTTGGTAAAGTAGGAGGATATTAGGAATTATTAAGGAAAAATCAACATATAGAAAAATGCCATAAAAATCTCTTGCATCTGCCAATAAAATGTCTTAATATACAGATTAGTAGGTCTGAGATATTTTCTAATACATGAGAAAATGCTGTAAATAATTTTCAAATATTTTGATTTTGATAATATGGCACTAGTAAGTGATTCCATGCATTTTTTAAAGCCTACTCTGTCCTTGCCAGATAGCAGTAAGTACATATCCTAGGTGTATTTTAAAACCTGCTAACTATGTGTTAATCAAAGGTGTTTGTTCCAGTGATCTTGATCAGTATAGTATCAGATTAGCTAATGCCAAACAAATAGAAACAGGTTATAAATTTTCTGGATTAGAACTGGATTAGATTGCTTTCAGTAACTTTAATGTAAATTTAAGACAAATCTCTTGCAATCAGTGTAATCACCTCTGAAGAGAGATGTCAGTATTTCTGAGAGCAGAATTTCATGCACTTCAATCAGAAATAAGATAGTATTTTCTAGATATATAAAAAACAAATACTGGTTAAGTTTTTCCTTTTGTTAAGGCAAGCCTTTGTGCTACCTGAGAAAGAAGCTGTAAATTGAGCTGGTTATACTTACCTGATGCTGGCCTAATGGCAGGTGTTGTGTTCTTATGGTCTAGCATAAAGATTCACAAATTTATACTGTTTGTAGCAATCCATATGGTGTAATCTTTGATCAGAGAGATCACAAATGAGAAAGGTGCTTTTTCTACTGCTTGAGAAAATCCATCTTGATATGGACAACTTTTAAGCTAGCAAAATTGCTAGTTTAGCAAGAAGCCACATGTTTCTATGTAGAAAATAGAGAATATATAGGACAAGACGGCAGATGATGCACCTCTTGGCTTTTAGAAGCTCTTGCTTTCTCTGATAGTTATATTCATTGTCTGAGAAGACATGTCTCCTACATTAGCTGTGTAAGTTGGGTCTGTGCAATTTCAGCGTATAAACTAATCCATAGTTGATATGAATGTGGTCACCTCTGCCCAAGAAAGATAATTAGAAATGGAAACAAGAGAAGACAAAACCTGGTGATGTGATAAAGGGAAGAGTGAGTCGTGAAACGCATGACAGGGTGAATAGCAAAAGGACAGAAGAACAAATTAAGCTGAAGTAGTGTAGTGGCAGATATGATATGATAATCATATGAAAAATAATACAAACTGCCTATGCAAGCCTGTATATTAGGAATTAGAAGTTTCTTAACTGATAAACTGAAGTTTTGAACTAATGTGCATTTGGAACAGTAGAGGGCAAAAAGTTTAAATATTCTCTAAATATGTCTCTCAGTATGTGAAAGGGTTCATATGGACTGCATGTCATTGCATGAACAGTTTGGCAACTTCTGAGTTCTGTAATCTGATGTGATAATTCGTGTGGTCCCTTGTGCCCAGAGCTGCACAATTAGGATTTTCTTCTGTTTACAGTTGGTAGTATATGAAAACACAACATTTTGATAATATGTACAATTTCATTGTCCATGTTCCGGAAAAGAGTGAATGAATCAAGAATACAAGGCACAGAATTTCTATTCTGCTTAATGAGAGTTTCCCAGCAAGTGAGGTATTTCTCATTAGCTTTAAAGGGCAGTAGTTCACATACATGTCTCAGTATATTAAGTAAAGTATAGATTCTCCTAAATGCATCCATGAGAGTACAGCTTCTTGCACCCCTAGTCTGTACAATAAGTAAACAAATATGTAGTTCTAGTCAGGGAATTAAAAAAGATTAATGACAATTTTCTGCCTCCATTTTAAGTTGAGTCTGAACTTTTGAAACAGGTGAGCAAAATAGCCTGCCATAAAAGATAATTTCATTTGCCAAAATGAAACTACCTTCTAGTATTAATACTGTAATGAAATGGTTTGAAATATGAACTAAGAATCTTAAGGAAAAAGATGCCCATGTTCCCATGTTCAGTAGTTATTTCTATAAATTACATCCATGTAAAAAGCTTTATGATTTTATTTTCGTCATTGTCAAACTGTACTGTGGAGCTGTCATACTTTGCAGTCTTCCCTTCAGTGACAACCACATTGACAACATGTTATACTCCACATTGATTTTACAGTTAAGAAGCTGATTGT
>NC_047529.1:102032732-102176999 GCF_012275295.1 Melopsittacus undulatus | reverse complement strand
AGGTAGGCAGCCTAGCCCTAACGAGGCCAGGGACCAGGGCCTCCTAGGCAACGTGGCGGCAGGTGGGCAGCCTAGCCCTAACGAGGCCAAGGACCAGGGCCCCGGCAGGTGGGCCGCCTATCCCAAACGAGGCTGGGGACCAGGGCCCCCTAGCCCCCGTGGCGGCAGGTGGGCACCCTAGCCCTAACGAGGCCGAGGACTAGGGCCCCCAAGCCCCCTTGGCGGCAGGTGGGCAGCCTAGCCCTAACGAGGCTGGGGACCAGGGCCCCCTAGCTCCCGTGGCGGCAGGTGGGCAGCCTAGCCCTAACGAGGCCGAGGACCAGGGCCCCCTAGCCCCCGTGGCGGGAGGTCGGCAGCCTAGCCCTAACGAGGCCGGGGACCAGGGCCCCGGCAGGTGGGCAGCCTAGCCCTATCGAGGCCGGGGACCAGGGCCCCCTAGCCCCCGTGGCGGCAGGTGGGCAGCCTAGCCCTAACGAGGCCGGGGACCTGGGCCCCCTAGCCCCCGTGGCGGCAGGTGGGCAGCCTAGCCCTTACGAGGCCGGGGACCAGGGCCTCGGCAGGTGGGCAGCCTAGCCCTAACGAGGCCGGGGACCAGGGCCCCCTAGACCCTGTGGCGGCAGGTGGGCAGCGTAGCCCTAACGAGGCCGGGGACCAGGGCCCCCTAGCCCCCGTGGCGGCAGGTGGGCAGTCTAGCCCTTACGAGGCCGGGGACCAGGGCCCCGGAACGTGGGCAGCCTAGCCCTAACGAGGCTGGGGACCATAGCCACCTAGGCACTGTGGCGGCAGGTAGGCAGCCTAGCCCTAACGAGGCCGGGGACCAGGGCCATCTAGCCCCCGTGGCGGCAGGTAGGCAGCCTAGCCCTTACGAGGCCGGGGACCAAAGCCCCCTAGCCCATGTGGCGGCAGGTGGGCAGCCTAGCCCTAACGAGGCCGGGGACCAGGGCCCCCTACCCCCCGTGGAGGCAGGTGGGCAGCCTAGCCCTAACGAGGCCGGGGACCAGGGCCCCGGCAGGCGGGCAGCCTAGCCCTATCGAGGCCGGGACCAGGGCCCCCTAGCCCGCGTGGCGGCAGGTGGGCAGCCTAGCCATTACGAGGCCGGGGATTAGGGCCCCGGCAGGTGGGCCGCCTCGCCCTTACGAGTCCGGGGACCAGGGCCCCCTAGCCTCTGTGGCAGCAGGTGGGCAGCCTAGCCCTAACGAGGCCGGGGACCAGGGCCCCAGCAGGTGGGCCGCCTATCCCTTACGAGGCCAGGGACCAGGGCCCCCTAGCTCCGGTGGCGGCAGGTGGGCAGCCTAGCACGAACGCGGCCGGGGACCAGGGCCCCGGCAGGTGGGCCGCCTATCCCAAACGAGGCTGGGGACCAGGGCCCCCTAGCCCCCGTGGCGGCAGGTGGGCACCCTAGCCCTAACGAGGCCGAGGACTAGGGCCCCCAAGCCCCCGTGGCGGCAGGTGGGCAGCCTAGCCCTAACGAGGCTGGGGACCAGGGCCCCCTAGCTCCCGTGGCGGCAGGTGGGCAGCCTAGCCCTAACGAGGCCGAGGACCAGGGCCCCCTAGCCCCCGTGGCGGGAGGTCGGCAGCCTAGCCCTAACGAGGCCGGGGACCAGGGCCCCGGCAGGTGGGCAGCCTAGCCCTATCGAGGCCGGGGACCAGGGCCCCCTAGCCCCCGTGGCGGCAGGTGGGCAGCCTAGCCCTAACGCGGCCGGGGACCTGGGCCCCCTAGCCCCCGTGGCGGCAGGTGGGCAGCCTAGCCCTTACGAGGCCGGGGACCAGGGCCTCGGCAGGTGGGCAGCCTAGCCCTAACGAGGCCGGGGACCAGGGCCCCCTAGACCCTGTGGCGGCAGGTGGGCAGCGTAGCCCTAACGAGGCCGGGGACCAGGGCCCCCTAGCCCCCGTGGCGGCAGGTGGGCAGTCTAGCCCTTACGAGGCCGGGGACCAGGGCCCCGGAACGTGGGCAGCCTAGCCCTAACGAGGCTGGGGACCATAGCCACCTAGGCACTGTGGCGGCAGGTAGGCAGCCTAGCCCTAACGAGGCCGGGGACCAGGGCCATCTAGCCCCCGTGGCGGCAGGTAGGCAGCCTAGCCCTTACGAGGCCGGGGACCAAAGCCCCCTAGCCCATGTGGCGGCAGGTGGGCAGCCTAGCCCTAACGAGGCCGGGGACCAGGGCCCCCTACCCCCCGTGGAGGCAGGTGGGCAGCCTAGCCCTAACGAGGCCGGGGACCAGGGCCCCGGCAGGCGGGCAGCCTAGCCCTATCGAGGCCGGGACCAGGGCCCCCTAGCCCGCGTGGCGGCAGGTGGGCAGCCTAGCCATTACGAGGCCGGGGATTAGGGCCCCGGCAGGTGGGCCGCCTAGCCCTTACGAGTCCGGGGACCAGGGCCCCCTAGCCTCTGTGGCAGCAGGTGGGCAGCCTAGCCCTAACGAGGCCGGGGACCAGGGCCCCAGCAGGTGGGCCGCCTATCCCTTACGAGGCCAGGGACCAGGGCCCCCTAGCTCCGGTGGCGGCAGGTGGGCAGCCTAGCACGAACGCGGCCGGGGACCAGGGCCCCGGCAGGTGGGCAGCCTAGCCCAAACGAGGCCGGGGACCAGGGCCCCCTAGCCCCCGTGGCGGCAGGTGGGCAGCCTAGCCCTAACGAGGCTGGGGACCAGGGCCCCCTAGCCCCCATGGCGGCAGGTGGGCAGCCTAGCCCTAACGAGGCTGGGGACCAGGGCCCCCAGGGTCCCGTGGCGGCAGGTGGGCAGCCTAGCCCTAACGAGGCCGGGGACCAGGGCCCCCTAGCCCCCGTGGCAGCAGGTGGGCAGCCTAGCCCTAACGAGGCCGGGGACCATGGCCCCGGCACGTAGGCAGCCTAGCCCTAACGAGGCCGGGGACCGGGGCCCCCTAGCCCCGTGGCGGCAGGTGGGCAGCCTAGCTCTAACGAGGCCGGGGACCAGGGCCCCCTAGCCCCCGTGGCGGCAGGTGGGCAGCCTAGCCCTAACGAGGCCGGGGACCAGGGCCCCCTAGCCACCATGGCAGCTGGTGGGCAGCCTAGCTCTTACGACCCCGGGGACCAGGGCCCCGGCAGGTGGGCCGCGTAGCCCTAACGAGGCCGGGGACCAGGGCCCCCTAGCTCCCGTGGCGGCAGGTGGACAGCCTAGCCTTAACGAGGCTGGAAACCAAGGCACCGGCACGTGGGCAGCCTAGCCCTAACGAGGCCGGGGTCCAGGGCCCCCTAGCCCCCGTGGCGGCAGGTGGGCAGCGTAGCCCTAACGAGGCCGGGGACCAAGGCCCCCTAACCCCGTGGCGGCAGGTGGGCAGCCTAGCCCTAACGAGGCCGGGGACCAGGGCCCCGGGAGGTGGGCAGCCTAGCCCTAACGAGGCTGGGGGCCAGGGCACCCTAGGCCCCGTGGCAGCAGGTGGGCAGCCTAGCCCTAACGAGGCCGGGGACCGGGGCCCCTTAGGCCCCCATGGCGCCAGGTAGGCAGCCTAGCCCTAACGAGGCCAGGGACCAGGTCCCCGGCAGGTAGGCAGCCTAGCCCTAACGAGTCCGGGGACCAGGGCCCCCTAGCCCCCGTGGCAGCAGTTGGGCAGCCTTGCCCTAACGAGGCCGGGGACCAGGGCCCCGGCAGGTGGGCAGCCTAGCCCTAACGAGGCCGGGGACCAGGGCCCCCTAGCCCCCGTGGTGGCACGTGGGCAGCCTAGCCCTAACGAGGCCGGGGACCAGGGCCCCCTAGCCCCCGTGGCGGCAGGTGGGCAGCCTAGCCCTCACGAGGCCGAGGACCAGGGCCACGGCAGGTGGGCAGCCTAGCCCTAACGAGGCCTGGGACCAGGGCCCCCCAGCCCCAGTGGCGGCAGGTGGACAGCCTAGCCTTAACGAGGCCGGGGACCAAGGCACCGGCACGTGGGCAGCCTAGCCCTAACGAGGCCGGGGACCAGGGCCCCCTAGCCCCCGTGGCGGCAGGTGGGCAGCTTAGCCCTGACGAGGCTGGGGACCAGGGCCCCCTAACCCCGTGGCGGCAGGTGGGCAGCCTAGCTATTACGAGGCCGGGGACCAGGGCCCCGGCAGGTGGGCAGCCTAGCACTAACGAGGCCGGGGACCAGGGCACCCTAGGCCCCGTGGCGGCAGGTGGGCAGCCTAGCCCTTACGAGGCCGGCGACCGCGGCCCCCTAGGCCCCCATGGCGACAGGTGGGCAGCCTAGCCCTTACGAGGCCGGGGACAAGGGCCCCCTAGCCCCCGTGGCGGCAGGTGGGCAGCCTAGCCCTAATGAAGCCGGGGACCAAAGCCTCCTAGCCCAGGTGGCGGCAGGTGGGCAGCCTAGCCCTAACGAGGCAGGGGACCATGGCCCCGGCACGTGGGCAGCCTAGCCCTAACGAGGCCGGGGACCAGGGCCCCCTAGCCCCCATGGCGGCAGGTTGGCAGCCAAGCCCGAACGAGGCCGGGGGACCAGGGACCCCTAGCCCACATGGCAGCAGGAGGGCAGCCTAGCACGCACGCGGCCGGGGACCAGGGCCCCGGCAGGTGGGCAGCCTAGCCCTAACGAGGCCGGGGAGCAGGGCCCCCTAGCCCCCGTGGCGGCAGGTGGGCAGCCTAGCCCTAACGAGGCCGGGGACCAGGGCCCTCTAGCCCCCATGGCGGCAGGTGGGCAGCCTAGCCCTTACGAGGCCGGGGACCAGGGCCCCGGCAGGTGGGCCGCCTAGCCCTAACGAGGCCGGGGACCAGGGCCCCCTAGACCCCGTGGCGGCAGGTGGGCAGCGTAGCCCTAACGAGGCCGGGGAATGGGGCCCCCTAGCCCCCGTGACGGCAGGTGGGCAGCTTAGCCCTAACGTGCCCGGGGACCAGGGCCCCGGCAGGTGGGCAGCCTAGCCCTAACGAGGCCTGGGACCAGGGCCCCCCAGCCCCCGTGGCGGCAGGTGGGCAGCCTAGCCTTAACGAGGCTGGGGACCAAGACACCGGCACGTGGGCAGCCTAGCCCTAACGAGGCTGGGACCAGGGCCCCCTACCCCCCGTGTCGGCAGGTGGGCAGCGTAGCCCTAACGAGGCCGGGGACCAGGGCCCCCAAGCCCCCGTGGCGGCAGGTGGGCAGCCTAGCCCTAACGAGGCCGGGGACCAGGGCACCCTAGGCCCCTTGGCGGCAGGTGGGCAGCCTAGCCCTAACGAGGCCGGGGACCGCGGCCCCCTAAGACCCCATGGCAGCAGGTGGGCAGCCTAGCCCTAACGAGGCCGGGGACCAGGGCCCCCTAGCCGCCGTGGCGGCCGGTGGGCAGCCTAGCCCTAACGAAGCTGGGGACCAGGGCCCCGGTAGGTAGGCAGCCTAGCCCTAACGAGGCCAGGGACCAGGGCCTCCTAGGCAACGTGGCGGCAGGTGGGCAGCCTAGCCCTAACGAGGCTGGGGACCAGGGCCACCTTGCTCCCGTGGCGGCAGGTGGGCAGCCTAGCCCTAACGAGGCCGAGGACCAGGGCCCCCTAGCCCCCGTGGCGGGAGGTCGGCAGCCTAGCCATAACGAGGCCGGGGACCAGGGCCCCGGCAGGTGGGCAGCCTAGCCCTATCGAGGCCGGGGACCAGGGCCCCCTAGCCCCCGTGGCGGCAGGTGGGCAGCCTAGCCCTAACGAGGCCGGGGACCTGGGCCCCCTAGCCCCCGTGGCGGCCGGTGGGCAGCCTAGCCCTAACGAAGCCGGGGACCAGGGCCCCGGTAGGTAGGCAGCCTAGCCCTAACGAGGCCAGGGACCAGGGCCTCCTAGGCAACGTGGCGGCAGGTGGGCAGCCTAGCCCTAACGAGGCCAAGGACCAGGGCCCCGGCAGGTGGGCCGCCTATCCCAAACGAGGCTGGGGACCAGGGCCCCCTAGCCCCCGTGGCGGCAGGTGGGCACCCTAGCCCTAACGAGGCCGAGGACTAGGGCCCCCAAGCCCCCGTGGCGGCAGGTGGGCAGCCTAGCCCTAACGAGGCTGGGGACCAGGGCCCCCTAGCTCCCGTGGCGGCAGGTGGGCAGCCTAGCCCTAACGAGGCCGAGGACCAGGGCCCCCTAGCCCCCGTGGCGGGAGGTCGGCAGCCTAGCCCTAACGAGGCCGGGGACCAGGGCCCCGGCAGGTGGGCAGCCTAGCCCTATCGAGGCCGGGGACCAGGGCCCCCTAGCCCCCGTGGCGGCAGGTGGGCAGCCTAGCCCTAACGAGGCCGGGGACCTGGGCCCCCTAGCCCCCGTGGCGGCAGGTGGGCAGCCTAGCCCTTACGAGGCCGGGGACCAGGGCCTCGGCAGGTGGGCAGCCTAGCCCTAACGAGGCCGGGGACCAGGGCCCCCTAGACCCTGTGGCGGCAGGTGGGCAGCGTAGCCCTAACGAGGCCGGGGACCAGGGCCCCCTAGCCCCCGTGGCGGCAGGTGGGCAGTCTAGCCCTTACGAGGCCGGGGACCAGGGCCCCGGAACGTGGGCAGCCTAGCCCTAACGAGGCTGGGGACCATAGCCACCTAGGCACTGTGGCGGCAGGTAGGCAGCCTAGCCCTAACGAGGCCGGGGACCAGGGCCATCTAGCCCCCGTGGCGGCAGGTAGGCAGCCTAGCCCTTACGAGGCCGGGGACCAAAGCCCCCTAGCCCATGTGGCGGCAGGTGGGCAGCCTAGCCCTAACGAGGCCGGGGACCAGGGCCCCCTACCCCCCGTGGAGGCAGGTGGGCAGCCTAGCCCTAACGAGGCCGGGGACCAGGGCCCCGGCAGGCGGGCAGCCTAGCCCTATCGAGGCCGGGACCAGGGCCCCCTAGCCCGCGTGGCGGCAGGTGGGCAGCCTAGCCATTACGAGGCCGGGGATTAGGGCCCCGGCAGGTGGGCCGCCTAGCCCTTACGAGTCCGGGGACCAGGGCCCCCTAGCCTCTGTGGCAGCAGGTGGGCAGCCTAGCCCTAACGAGGCCGGGGACCAGGGCCCCAGCAGGTGGGCCGCCTATCCCTTACGAGGCCAGGGACCAGGGCCCCCTAGCTCCGGTGGCGGCAGGTGGGCAGCCTAGCACGAACGCGGCCGGGGACCAGGGCCCCGGCAGGTGGGCCGCCTATCCCAAACGAGGCTGGGGACCAGGGCCCCCTAGCCCCCGTGGCGGCAGGTGGGCACCCTAGCCCTAACGAGGCCGAGGACTAGGGCCCCCAAGCCCCCGTGGCGGCAGGTGGGCAGCCTAGCCCTAACGAGGCTGGGGACCAGGGCCCCCTAGCTCCCGTGGCGGCAGGTGGGCAGCCTAGCCCTAACGAGGCCGAGGACCAGGGCCCCCTAGCCCCCGTGGCGGGAGGTCGGCAGCCTAGCCCTAACGAGGCCGGGGACCAGGGCCCCGGCAGGTGGGCAGCCTAGCCCTATCGAGGCCGGGGACCAGGGCCCCCTAGCCCCCGTGGCGGGAGGTGGGCAGCATAGCCCTAACGAGGCCGGGGACCTGGGCCCCCTAGCCCCCGTGGCGGCAGGTGGGCAGCCTAGCCCTTACGAGGCCGGGGACCAGGGCCTCGGCAGGTGGGCAGCCTAGCCCTAACGAGGCCGGGGACCAGGGCCCCCTAGACCCTGTGGCGGCAGGTGGGCAGCGTAGCCCTAACGAGGCCGGGGACCAGGGCCCCCTAGCCCCCGTGGCGGCAGGTGGGCAGTCTAGCCCTTACGAGGCCGGGGACCAGGGCCCCGGAACGTGGGCAGCCTAGCCCTAACGAGGCTGGGGACCATAGCCACCTAGGCACTGTGGCGGCAGGTAGGCAGCCTAGCCCTAACGAGGCCGGGGACCAGGGCCATCTAGCCCCCGTGGCGGCAGGTAGGCAGCCTAGCCCTTACGAGGCCGGGGACCAAAGCCCCCTAGCCCATGTGGCGGCAGGTGGGCAGCCTAGCCCTAACGAGGCCGGGGACCAGGGCCCCCTACCCCCCGTGGAGGCAGGTGGGCAGCCTAGCCCTAACGAGGCCGGGGACCAGGGCCCCGGCCGGCGGGCAGCCTAGCCCTATCGAGGCCGGGACCAGGGCCCCCTAGCCCGCGTGGCGGCAGGTGGGCAGCCTAGCCATTACGAGGCCGGGGATTAGGGCCCCGGCAGGTGGGCCGCCTAGCCCTTACGAGTCCGGGGACCAGGGCCCCCTAGCCTCTGTGGCAGCAGGTGGGCAGCCTAGCCCTAACGAGGCCGGGGACCAGGGCCCCAGCAGGTGGGCCGCCTATCCCTTACGAGGCCAGGGACCAGGGCCCCCTAGCTCCGGTGGCGGCAGGTGGGCAGCCTAGCACGAACGCGGCCGGGGACCAGGGCCCCGGCAGGTGGGCAGCCTAGCCCAAACGAGGCCGGGGACCAGGGCCCCCTAGCCCCCGTGGCGGCAGGTGGGCAGCCTAGCCCTAACGAGGCTGGGGACCAGGGCCCCCTAGCCCCCATGGCGGCAGGTGGGCAGCCTAGCCCTAACGAGGCTGGGGACCAGGGCCCCCAGGGTCCCGTGGCGGCAGGTGGGCAGCCTAGCCCTAACGAGGCCGGGGACCAGGGCCCCCTAGCCCCCGTGGCAGCAGGTGGGCAGCCTAGCCCTAACGAGGCCGGGGACCATGGCCCCGGCACGTAGGCAGCCTAGCCCTAACGAGGCCGGGGACCGGGGCCCCCTAGCCCCCGTGGCGGCAGGTGGGCAGCCTAGCTCTAACGAGGCCGGGGACCAGGGCCCCCTAGCCCCCGTGGCGGCAGGTGGGCAGCCTAGCCCTAACGAGGCCGGGGACCAGGGCCCCCTAGCCCCCATGGCAGCTGGTGGGCAGCCTAGCTCTTACGACCCCGGGGACCAGGGCCCCGGCAGGTGGGCCGCGTAGCCCTAACGAGGCCGGGGACCAGGGCCCCCTAGCTCCCGTGGCGGCAGGTGGACAGCCTAGCCTTAACGAGGCTGGAAACCAAGGCACCGGCACGTGGGCAGCCTAGCCCTAACGAGGCCGGGGTCCAGGGCCCCCTAGCCCCCGTGGCGGCAGGTGGGCAGCGTAGCCCTAACGAGGCCGGGGACCAAGGCCCCCTAACCCCGTGGCGGCAGGTGGGCAGCCTAGCCCTAACGAGGCCGGGGACCAGGGCCCCGGGAGGTGGGCAGCCTAGCCCTAACGAGGCTGGGGGCCAGGGCACCCTAGGCCCCGTGGCAGCAGGTGGGCAGCCTAGCCCTAACGAGGCCGGGGACCGGGGCCCCTTAGGCCCCCATGGCGCCAGGTAGGCAGCCTAGCCCTAACGAGGCCAGGGACCAGGTCCCCGGCAGGTAGGCAGCCTAGCCCTAACGAGTCCGGGGACCAGGGCCCCCTAGCCCCCGTGGCAGCAGTTGGGCAGCCTTGCCCTAACGAGGCCGGGGACCAGGGCCCCGGCAGGTGGGCAGCCTAGCCCTAACGAGGCCGGGGACCAGGGCCCCCTAGCTCCCGTGGCGGCAGGTGGGCAGCCTAGCCCTAATGAGGCCGGGGCCAGGGCCCCCTAGCCCCCGTGGTGGCACGTGGGCAGCCTAGCCCTAACGAGGCCGGGGACCAGGGCCCCCTAGCCCCCGTGGCGGCAGGTGGGCAGCCTAGCCCTCACGAGGCCGAGGACCAGGGCCCCGGCAGGTGGGCAGCCTAGCCCTAACGAGGCCTGGGACCAGGGCCCCCTAGCCCCCGTGGCGGCAGGTGGACAGCCTAGCCTTAACGAGGCCGGGGACCAAGGCACCGGCACGTGGGCAGCCTAGCCCTAACGAGGCCGGGGACCAGGGCCCCCTAGCCCCCGTGGCGGCAGGTGGGCAGCTTAGCCCTGACGAGGCTGGGGACCAGGGCCCCCTAACCCCGTGGCGGCAGGTGGGCAGCCTAGCTATTACGAGGCCGGGGACCAGGGCCCCGGCAGGTGGGCAGCCTAGCACTAACGAGGCCGGGGACCAGGGCACCCTAGGCCCCGTGGCGGCAGGTGGGCAGCCTAGCCCTAACGAGGCCGGCGACCGCGGCCCCCTAGGCCCCCATGGCGACAGGTGGGCAGCCTAGCCCTTACGAGGCCGGGGACAAGGGCCCCCTAGCCCCCGTGGCGGCAGGTGGGCAGCCTAGCCCTAATGAAGCCGGGGACCAAAGCCTCCTAGCCCAGGTGGCGGCAGGTGGGCAGCCTAGCCCTAACGAGGCAGGGGACCATGGCCCCGGCACGTGGGCAGCCTAGCACTAACGAGGCCGGGGACCGGGGCCCCCTAGCCCCCATGGCGGCAGGTTGGCAGCCAAGCCCGAACGAGGCCGGGGACCAGGGCCCCCTAGCCCACATGGCAGCAGGAGGGCAGCCTAGCACGAACGCGGCCGGGGACCAGGGCCCCGGCAGGTGGGCAGCCTAGCCCTAACGAGGCCGGGGAGCAGGGCCCCCTAGCCCCCGTGGCGGCAGGTGGGCAGCCTAGCCCTAACGAGGCCGGGGACCAGGGCCCTCTAGCCCCCATGGCGGCAGGTGGGCAGCCTAGCCCTTACGAGGCCGGGGACCAGGGCCCCGGCAGGTGGGCCGCCTAGCCCTAACGAGGCCGGGGACCAGGGCCCCCTAGACCCCGTGGCGGCAGGTGGGCAGCGTAGCCCTAACGAGGCCGGGGAATGGGGCCCCCTAGCCCCCGTGACGGCAGGTGGGCAGCTTAGCCCTAACGTGGCCGGGGACCAGGGCCCCGGCAGGTGGGCAGCCTAGCCCTAACGAGGCCTGGGACCAGGGCCCCCCAGCCCCCGTGGCGGCAGGTGGGCAGCCTAGCCTTAACGAGGCTGGGGACCAAGACACCGGCACGTGGGCAGCCTAGCCCTAACGAGGCTGGGACCAGGGCCCCCTACCCCCCGTGGCGGCAGGTGGGCAGCGTAGCCCTAACGAGGCCGGGGACCAGGGCCCCCAAGCCCCCGTGGCGGCAGGTGGGCAGCCTAGCCCTAACGAGGCCGGGGACCAGGGCACCCTAGGCCCCTTGGCGGCAGGTGGGCAGCCTAGCCCTAACGAGGCCGGGGACCGCGGCCCCCTAAGACCCCATGGCAGCAGGTGGGCAGCCTAGCCCTAACGAGGCCGGGGACCAGGGCCCCCTAGCCGCCGTGGCGGCCGGTGGGCAGCCTAGCCCTAACGAAGCTGGGGACCAGGGCCCCGGTAGGTAGGCAGCCTAGCCCTAACGAGGCCAGGGACCAGGGCCTCCTAGGCAACGTGGCGGCAGGTGGGCAGCCTAGCCCTAACGAGGCTGGGGACCAGGGCCACCTAGCTCCCGTGGCGGCAGGTGGGCAGCCTAGCCCTAACGAGGCCGAGGACCAGGGCCCCCTAGCCCCCGTGGCGGGAGGTCGGCAGCCTAGCCATAACGAGGCCGGGGACCAGGGCCCCGGCAGGTGGGCAGCCTAGCCCTATCGAGGCCGGGGACCAGGGCCCCCTAGCCCCCGTGGCGGCAGGTGGGCAGCCTAGCCCTAACGAGGCCGGGGACCTGGGCCCCCTAGCCCCCGTGGCGGCAGGTGGGCAGCCTAGCCCTTACGAGGCCGGGGACCAGGGCCTCGGCAGGTGGGCAGCCTAGCCCTAACGAGGCCGGGGACCAGGGCCCCCTAGACCCTGTGGCGGCAGGTGGGCAGCGTAGCCCTAACGAGGCCGGGGACCAGGGCCCCCTAGCCCCCGTGGCGGCAGGTGGGCAGTCTAGCCCTTACGAGGCCGGGGACCAGGGCCCCGGAACGTGGGCAGCCTAGCCCTAACGAGGCTGGGGACCATGGCCACCTAGGCACTGTGGCGGCAGGTAGGCAGCATAGACCTAACGAGGCCGGGGACCAGGGCCCCCTAGACCCCGTGGCGGCAGGTGGGCAGCCTAGCCCTAACGAGGCCGGGGACCAGGGCCCCCTAGCCCCCGTGGCAACAGGTGGGCAGCCTAGCCCTAACGAGGCCGGGGACCAGGGCCCCCTAGCCCCCGTGACGGCAGGTGGGCAGCCTAGCCCTAACGTGGCCGGGGACCAGGGCCCCGGCAGATGGGCAGCCTAGCCCTAACAAGGCCGGGGACCAGGGCCCCCCAGCCCCCGTGGCGGCAGGTGGGCAGCCTAGCCCTAACGAGGCCGGGGACCAGGGCCCCCTAGCCCCCGTGGCGGCAGGTAGGCAGCCTAGCCCTTACGAGGCCTAGGACCAAAGCCCCCTAGCCCATGTGGCGGCAGGTGGGCAGCCTAGCCCTAACGAGGCCGGGGACCAGGGCCCCCTACCCCCCGTGGAGGCAGGTGGGCAGCCTAGCCCTAACGAGGCCGGGGACCAGGGCCCCGGCAGGCGGGCAGCCTAGCCCTATCGAGGCCGGGACCAGGGCCCCCTAGCCCGCGTGGCGGCAGGTGGGCAGCCTAGCCATTACGAGGCCGGGGATTAGGGCCCCGGCAGGTGGGCCGCCTAGCCCTTATGAGTCCGGGGACCAGGGCCCCCTAGCCCCTGTGGCAGCAGGTGGGCAGCTTAGCCCTAACGAGGCCGGGGACCAGGGCCCCAGCAGGTAGGCCGCCTATCCCTTACGAGGCCAGGGACAAGGGCCCCCTAGCTCCGGTGGCGGCAGGTGGGCAGCCTAGCCCTAACGAGGCCGGGGACCAGGGCCCTCTAGCCCCCGTGGTGGCAGGTGGCCAGCCTAGCCCTAACGAGGCCGAGGACTAGGGCCCCCTAGCCCCCGTTGCGGCAGGTGCGCAGCCTAGCCCTAACGAGGCCGGGGACCAGGGCCCCCTAGCCCCAGTGGCGGCAGGTGGGCAGCCTAGCCCTAACGAGGCCGGGGACCAGGGCCCCGGCAGGTGGGCAGCCTAGCCCTATCGAGGCCGGGCACCAGGGGCCCCTAGCCCCCGTGGCGGCAGGTGGGCAGCCTAGCCCTAACGAGGCCGGGGACCTGGGCCCCCTAGCCCCCCCGGCGGCAGGTGGGCAGCCTAGCCCTTACGAGGCCGGGGACGAGGGCCCCGGCAGGTGTGCATCCTAGCCCTAACGAGGCCGGGGACCAGGGCCCCCTAGACCCTGTGGCAGCATGTGGGCAGCCTAGCCCTAACGATGCCGGGGACCGGGGCCCCCTAGGCCCCGTGCCGGCAGGTGGGCAGCCTAGCCCTTACGAGGCCGGGGACCACGGCCCCGACACGTGGGCAGCCTAGCCCTAACGAGGCCGGGGACCAGGGCCACCTAGGCCCTGTGGCGGCAGGTAGGCAGCCTAGCCCTAACGAGGCCGGGGACCGGGGCCCCCTAGCCCCCGTGGCGGCAGGTGGGCAGCCTAGCCCTTACGAGGCCGGGGACCAGGGCCCCGGCAGGTGGGCAGCCTAGCCCTAACGAGGCCGGGGACCAGGGCCCCGGCATGTGGGCAGCCTAGCCCTAACGAGGCCGGGGACCAGGGCCCCCTAGCCCCCGTGGCGGCAGGTAGGCAGCCTAGCCCTAACGAGGCCGGGGACCGGGGCCCCCTAGCCCCCGTGGTGGCACGTGGGCAGCCTAGCCCTAACGAGGCCGGGGACCAGGGCCCCCTAGCCCCCGTGGCGGCAGGTGGGCAGCCTAGCCCTCACGAGGTCGAGGACCAGGGCCCCGGCAGGTGGGCAGCCTAGCCCTAACGAGGCCTGGGACCAGGGCCCCCCAGCCCCAGTGGCGGCAGGTGGACAGCCTAGCCTTAACGAGGCCGGGGACCAAGGCACCGGCACGTGGGCAGCCTAGCCCTAACGAGGCCGGGGTCCAGGGCCCCCTAGCCCCCGTGGCGGCAGGTGGGCAGCTTAGCCCTGACGATTCTGGGGACCAGGGCCCCCTAACCCCGTGGCGGCAGGTGGGCAGCCTAGCTATTACGAGGCCGGGGACCAGGGCCCCGGCAGGTGGGCAGCCTAGCACTAACGAGGCCGGGGAGCAGGGACCCCTAGCCCCCGTGGCGGCAGGTGGGCAGCCTAGCCCTAACGAGGCCGGGGACCAGGGCCCCCTAGCCCCCATGGCGGCAGGTGGGCAGCCTAGCCCTTACGAGGCCGGGGACCAGGGCCCCGGCAGGTGGGCCGCCTAGCCCTAACGAGGCCGGGGACCAGGGCCCCCTAGACCCCGTGGCGGCAGGTGGGCAGCGTAGCCCTAACGAGGCCGGGGAATGGGGCCCCCTAGCCCCCGTGACGGCAGGTGGGCAGCTTAGCCCTAACGAGGCCGGGGACCAGGGCACCCTAGGCCCCGTGGCGGCAGGTGGGCAGCCTAGCCCTAACGAGGCCGGCGACCGCGGCCCCCTAGGCCCCCATGGCGACAGGTGGGCAGCCTAGCCCTTACGAGGCCGGGGACAAGGGCCCCCTAGCGCCCGTGGGGGCAGGTGGGCAGCCTAGCCCTAATGAAGCCGGGGACCAGGGCACCGGCAGGTGGGCAGCCTAGCCCTAACGAGGCCGGGGACCAGGGCCCCCTAGACCCTGTGGCGGCAGGTGGGCAGCGTAGCCCTAACGAGGCCGGGGACCAGGGCCCCCTAGCCCCCGTGGCGGCAGGTGGGCAGTCTAGCCCTTACGAGGCCGGTGACCAGGGCCCCGGAACGTGGGCAGCCTAGCCCTAACGAGGCTGGGGACCATGGCCACCTAGGCACTGTGGCGGCAGGTAGGCAGCATAGACCTAACGAGGCCGGGGACCAGGGCCCCCTAGCCCCCGTGGCGGCAGGTGGGCAGCCTAGCCCTAACGAGGCCGGGGACCAGGGCCCCCTAGACCCCGTGGCGGCAGGTGGGCAGCCTAGCCCTAACGAGGCCGGGGACCAGGGCCCCCTAGCCCCCGTGGCAACAGGTGGGCAGCCTAGCCCGAACGAGGCCGGGGACCAGGGCCCCCTAGCCCCCGTGACGGCAGGTGGGCAGCCTAGCCCTAACGTGGCCGGGGACCAGGGCCCCGGCAGATTGGCAGCCTAGCCCTAACAAGGCCGGGGACCAGGGCCCCCCAGCCCCCGTGGCGGCAGGTGGGCAGCCTAGCCCTAACGAGGCCGGGGACCAGGGCCCCCTAGCCCCCGTGGCGGCAGGTAGGCAGCCTAGCCCTTACGAGGCCGGGGACCAAAGCCCCCTAGCCCATGTGGCGGCAGGTGGGCAGCCTAGCCCTAACGAGGCCGGGGACCAGGGCCCCCTACCCCCCGTGGAGGCAGGTGGGCAGCCTAGCCCTAACGAGGCCGGGGACCAGGGCCCCGGCAGGCGGGCAGCCTAGCCCTATCGAGGCCGGGACCAGGGCCCCCTAGCCCGCGTGGCAGCAGGTGGGCAGCCTAGCCCTAACGAGGCCGGGGACCAGGGCCCCAGCAGGTGGGCCGCCTATCCCTTACGAGGCCAGGGACCAGGGCACCCTAGGCCCCTTGGCGGCAGGTGGGCAGCCTAGCCCTAACGAGGCCGGGGACCGCGGCCCCCTAAGACCCCATGGCAGCAGGTGGGCAGCCTAGCCCTAACGAGGCCGGGGACCAGGGCCCCCTAGCCCCCGTGGCGGCCGGTGGGCAGCCTAGCCCTAACGAAGCCGGGGACCAGGGCCCCGGTAGGTAGGCAGCCTAGCCCTAACGAGGCCGGGGACCAGGGCACCCTAGGCCCCTTGGCGGCAGGTGGGCAGCCTAGCCCTAACGAGGCCGGGGACCGCGGTCCCCTAAGACCCCATGGCAGCAGGTGGGCAGCCTAGCCCTAAAGAGGCCGGGGACCAGGGCCCCCTAGCCCCCGTGGCGGCCGGTGGGCAGCCTAGCCCTAACGACGCCGGGGACCAGGGCCCCGGTAGGTAGGCAGCCTAGCCCTAACGAGGCCAGGGACCAGGGCCTCCTAGGCAACGTGGCGGCAGGTGGGCAGCCTAGCCCTAACGAGGCCAAGGACCAGGGCCCCGGCAGGTGGGCCGCCTATCCCAAACGAGGCTGGGGACCAGGGCCCCCTAGCTCCCGTGGCGGCAGGTGGGCACCCTAGCCCTAACGAGGCCGAGGACTAGGGCCCCCAAGCCCCCGTGGCGGCAGGTGGGCAGCCTAGCCCTAACGAGGCTGGGGACCAGGGCCCCCTAGCTCCCGTGGCGGGAGGTGGGCAGCCTAGCCCTAACGAGGCCGGGGACCAGGGCCCCGGCAGGTGGGCAGCCTAGCCCTATCGAGGCCGGGGACCAGGGCCCCCTAGCCCCCGTGGCGGCAGGTGGGCAGCCTAGCCCTAACGAGGCCGGGGACCTGGGCCCCCTAGCCCCCGTGGCGGCAGGTGGGCAGCCTAGCCCTTACGAGGCCGGGGACCAGGGCCTCGGCAGGTGGGCAGCCTAGCCCTAACGAGGCCGGGGACCAGGGCCCCCTCGCCCCCGTGGCGGCAGGTGGGCAGCGTAGCCCTAACGAGGCCGGGGACCAGGGCCCCCTAGCCCCCGTGGCGGCAGGTGGGCAGTCTAGCCCTTACGAGGCCGGGGACCAGGGCCCCGGAACGTGGGCAGCCTAGCCCTAACGAGGCTGGGGACCATGGCCACCTAGGCACTGTGGCGGCAGGTAGGCAGCATAGACCTAACGAGGCCAGGGACCAGGGCCCCCTAGCCCCCGTGGCGGCAGGTGGGCAGCCTAGCCCTAACGAGGCCGGGGACCAGGGCCCCCTAGACCCCGTGGCGGCAGGTGGGCAGCCTAGCCCTAACGAGGCCGGGGACCAGGGCCCCCTAGCCCCCGTGGCAACAGGTGGGCAGCCTAGCCCGAACGAGGCCGGGGACCAGGGCCCCCTAGCCCCCGTGACGGCAGGTGGGCAGCCTAGCCCTAACGTGGCCGGGGACCAGGGCCCCGGCAGATGGGCAGCCTAGCCCTAACAAGGCCGGGGACCAGGGCCCCCCAGCCCCCGTGGCGGCAGGTGGGCAGCCTAGCCCTAACGAGGCCGGGGACCAGGGCCCCCTAGCCCCCGTGGCGGCAGGTGGGCAGCCTAGCCCTAACGAGGCCGGGGACCTGGGCCCCCTAGCCCCCGTGGCGGCAGGTGGGCAGCCTAGCCCTTACGAGGCCGGGGACCAGGGCCTCGGCAGGTGGGCAGCCTAGCCCTAACGAGGCCGGGGACCAGGGCCCCCTAGACCCTGTGGCGGCAGGTGGGCAGCGTAGCCCTAACGAGGCCGGGGACCAGGGCCCCCTAGCCCCCGTGGCGGCAGGTGGGCAGTCTAGCCCTTACGAGGCCGGGGACCAGGGCCCCGGAACGTGGGCAGCCTAGCCCTAACGAGGCTGGGGACCATGGCCACCTAGGCACTGTGGCGGCAGGTAGGCAGCATAGACCTAACGAGGCCGGGGACCAGGGCCCCCTAGACCCCGTGGCGGCAGGTGGGCAGCCTAGCCCTAACGAGGCCGGGGACCAGGGCCCCCTAGCCCCCGTGGCAACAGGTGGGCAGCCTAGCCCGAACGAGGCCGGGGACCAGGGCCCCCTAGCCCCCGTGACGGCAGGTGGGCAGCCTAGCCCTAACGTGGCCGGGGACCAGGGCCCCGGCAGATGGGCAGCCTAGCCCTAACAAGGCCGGGGACCAGGGCCCCCCAGCCCCCGTGGCGGCAGGTGGGCAGCCTAGCCCTAACGAGGCCGGGGACCAGGGCCCCCTAGCCCCCGTGGCGGCAGGTAGGCAGCCTAGCCCTTACGAGGCCTAGGACCAAAGCCCCCTAGCCCATGTGGCGGCAGGTGGGCAGCCTAGCCCTAACGAGGCCGGGGACCAGGGCCCCCTACCCCCCGTGGAGGCAGGTGGGCAGCCTAGCCCTAACGAGGCCGGGGACCAGGGCCCCGGCAGGCGGGCAGCCTAGCCCTATCGAGGCCGGGACCAGGGCCCCCTAGCCCGCGTGGCGGCAGGTGGGCAGCCTAGCCATTACGAGGCCGGGGATTAGGGCCCCGGCAGGTGGGCCGCCTAGCCCTTATGAGTCCGGGGACCAGGGCCCCCTAGCCCCTGTGGCAGCAGGTGGGCAGCTTAGCCCTAACGAGGCCGGGGACCAGGGCCCCAGCAGGTAGGCCGCCTATCCCTTACGAGGCCAGGGACAAGGGCCCCCTAGCTCCGGTGGCGGCAGGTGGGCAGCCTAGCCCTAACGAGGCCGGGGACCAGGGCCCTCTAGCCCCCGTGGTGGCAGGTGGCCAGCCTAGCCCTAACGAGGCCGAGGACTAGGGCCCCCTAGCCCCCGTTGCGGCAGGTGCGCAGCCTAGCCCTAACGAGGCCGGGGACCAGGGCCCCCTAGCCCCAGTGGCGGCAGGTGGGCAGCCTAGCCCTAACGAGGCCGGGGACCAGGGCCCCGGCAGTTGGGCAGCCTAGCCCTATCGAGGCCGGGCACCAGGGTCCCCTAGCCCCCGTGGCGGCAGGTGGGCAGCCTAGCCCTAACGAGGCCGGGGACCTGGGCCCCCTAGCCCCCCCGGCGGCAGGTGGGCAGCCTAGCCCTTACGAGGCCGGGGACGAGGGCCCCGGCAGGTGTGCATCCTAGCCCTAACGAGGCCGGGGACCAGGGCCCCCTAGACCCTGTGGCAGCATGTGGGCAGCCTAGCCCTAACGATGCCGGGGACCGGGGCCCCCTAGGCCCCGTGCCGGCAGGTGGGCAGCCTAGCCCTTACGAGGCCGGGGACCACGGCCCCGACACGTGGGCAGCCTAGCCCTAACGAGGCCGGGGACCAGGGCCACCTAGGCCCTGTGGCGGCAGGTGGGCAGCCTAGCCCTAACGAGGCCGGGGACCGGGGCCCCCTAGCCCCCGTGGCGGCAGGTGGGCAGCCTAGCCCTTACGAGGCCGGGGACTAGGGCCCCGGCAGGTGGGCAGCCTAGCCCTAACGAGGCCGGGGACCAGGGCCCCGGCATGTGGGCAGCCTAGCCCTAACGAGGCCGGGGACCAGGGCCCCCTAGCCCCCGTGGCGGCAGGTAGGCAGCCTAGCCCTAACGAGGCCGGGGACCGGGGCCCCCTAGCCCCCGTGGTGGCACGTGGGCAGCCTAGCCCTAACGAGGCCGGGGACCAGGGCCCCCTAGCCCCCGTGGCGGCAGGTGGGCAGCCTAGCCCTCACGAGGTCGAGGACCAGGGCCCCGGCAGGTGGGCAGCCTAGCCCTAACGAGGCCTGGGACCAGGGCCCCCCAGCCCCAGTGGCGGCAGGTGGACAGCCTAGCCTTAACGAGGCCGGGGACCAAGGCACCGGCACGTGGGCAGCCTAGCCCTAACGAGGCCGGGGTCCAGGGCCCCCTAGCCCCCGTGGCGGCAGGTGGGCAGCTTAGCCCTGACGATTCTGGGGACCAGGGCCCCCTAACCCCGTGGCGGCAGGTGGGCAGCCTAGCTATTACGAGGCCGGGGACCAGGGCCCCGGCAGGTGGGCAGCCTAGCACTAACGAGGCCGGGGAGCAGGGACCCCTAGCCCCCGTGGCGGCAGGTGGGCAGCCTAGCCCTAACGAGGCCGGGGACCAGGGCCCCCTAGCCCCCATGGCGGCAGGTGGGCAGCCTAGCCCTTACGAGGCCGGGGACCAGGGCCCCGGCAGGTGGGCCGCCTAGCCCTAACGAGGCCGGGGACCAGGGCCCCCTAGACCCCGTGGCGGCAGGTGGGCAGCGTAGCCCTAACGAGGCCGGGGAATGGGGCCCCCTAGCCCCCGTGACGGCAGGTGGGCAGCTTAGCCCTAACGAGGCCGGGGACCAGGGCACCCTAGGCCCCGTGGCGGCAGGTGGGCAGCCTAGCCCTAACGAGGCCGGCGACCGCGGCCCCCTAGGCCCCCATGGCGACAGGTGGGCAGCCTAGCCCTTACGAGGCCGGGACAAGGGCCCCCTAGCGCCCGTGGGGGCAGGTGGGCAGCCTAGCCCTAATGAAGCCGGGGACCAGGGCACCGGCAGGTGGGCAGCCTAGCCCTAACGAGGCCGGGGACCAGGGCCCCCTAGACCCTGTGGCGGCAGGTGGGCAGCGTAGCCCTAACGAGGCCGGGGACCAGGGCCCCCTAGCCCCCGTGGCGGCAGGTGGGCAGTCTAGCCCTTACGAGGCCGGTGACCAGGGCCCCGGAACGTGGGCAGCCTAGCCCTAACGAGGCTGGGGACCATGGCCACCTAGGCACTGTGGCGGCAGGTAGGCAGCATAGACCTAACGAGGCCGGGGACCAGGGCCCCCTAGCCCCCGTGGCGGCAGGTGGGCAGCCTAGCCCTAACGAGGCCGGGGACCAGGGCCCCCTAGACCCCGTGGCGGCAGGTGGGCAGCCTAGCCCTAACGAGGCCGGGGACCAGGGCCCCCTAGCCCCCGTGGCAACAGGTGGGCAGCCTAGCCCGAACGAGGCCGGGGACCAGGGCCCCCTAGCCCCCGTGACGGCAGGTGGGCAGCCTAGCCCTAACGTGGCCGGGGACCAGGGCCCCGGCAGATTGGCAGCCTAGCCCTAACAAGGCCGGGGACCAGGGCCCCCCAGCCCCCGTGGCGGCAGGTGGGCAGCCTAGCCCTAACGAGGCCGGGGACCAGGGCCCCCTAGCCCCCGTGGCGGCAGGTAGGCAGCCTAGCCCTTACGAGGCCGGGGACCAAAGCCCCCTAGCCCATGTGGCGGTAGGTGGGCAGCCTAGCCCTAACGAGGCCGGGGACCAGGGCCCCGTACCCCCCGTGGAGGCAGGTGGGCAGCCTAGCCCTAACGAGGCCGGGGACCAGGGCCCCGGCAGGCGGGCAGCCTAGCCCTATCGAGGCCGGGACCAGGGCCCCCTAGCCCGCGTGGCAGCAGGTGGGCAGCCTAGCCCTAACGAGGCCGGGGACCAGGGCCCCAGCAGGTGGGCCGCCTATCCCTTACGAGGCCAGGGACCTGGGCACCCTAGGCCCCTTGGCGGCAGGTGGGCAGCCTAGCCCTAACGAGGCCGGGGACCGCGGCCCCCTAAGACCCCATGGCAGCAGGTGGGCAGCCTAGCCCTAACGAGGCCGGGGACCAGGGCCCCCTAGCCCCCGTGGCGGCCGGTGGGCAGCCTAGCCCTAACGAAGCCGGGGACCAGGGCCCCGGTAGGTAGGCAGCCTAGCCCTAACGAGGCCGGGGACCAGGGCACCCTAGGCCCCTTGGCGGCAGGTGGGCAGCCTAGCCCTAACGAGGCCGGGGACCGCGGTCCCCTAAGACCCCATGGCAGCAGGTGGGCAGCCTAGCCCTAACGAGGCCGGGGACCAGGGCCCCCTAGCCCCCGTGGCGGCCGGTGGGCAGCCTAGCCCTAACGAAGCCGGGGACCAGGGCCCCGGAAGGAAGGCAGCCTAGCCCTAACGAGGCCAGGGACCAGGGCCTCCTAGGCAACGTGGCGGCAGGTGGGCAGCCTAGCCCTACCGAGGCCAAGGACCAGGGCCCCGGCAGGTGGGCCGCCTATCCCAACCGAGGCTGGGGACCAGGGCCCCCTAGCCCCCGTGGCGGCAGGTGGGCACCCTAGCCCTAACGAGGCCGAGGACTAGGGCCCCCAAGCCCCCGTGGCGGCAGGTGGGCAGCCTAGCCCTAACGAGGCTGGGGACCAGGGCCCCCTAGCTCCCGTGGCGGGAGGTGGGCAGCCTAGCCCTAACGAGGCCGGGGACCAGGGCCCCGGCAGGTGGGCAGCCTAGCCCTATCGAGGCCGGGGACCAGGGCCCCCTAGCCCCCGTGGCGGCAGGTGGGCAGCCTAGCCCTAACGAGGCCGGGGACCAGGGCCCCCTAGCCCCCGTGGCGGCAGGTGGGCAGCCTAGCCCTTACGAGGCCGGGGACCAGGGCCTCGGCAGGTGGGCAGCCTAGCCCTAACGAGGCCGGGGACCAGGGCCCCCTAGCCCCCGTGGCGGCAGGTGGGCAGCGTAGCCCTAACGAGGCCGGGGACCAGGGCCCCCTAGCCCCCGTGGCGGCAGGTGGGCAGTCTAGCCCTAACGAGGCCGGGGACCAGGGCCCCGGAACGTGGGCAGCCTAGCCCTAACGAGGCTGGGGACCATGGCCACCTAGGCACTGTGGCGGCAGGTAGGCAGCATAGACCTAACGAGGCCAGGGACCAGGGCCCCCTAGCCCCCGTGGCGGCAGGTGGGCAGCCTAGCCCTAACGAGGCCGGGGACCAGGGCCCCCTAGACCCCGTGGCGGCAGGTGGGCAGCCTAGCCCTAACGAGGCCGGGGACCAGGGCCCCCTAGCCCCCGTGGCAACAGGTGGGCAGCCTAGCCCGAACGAGGCCGGGGACCAGGGCCCCCTAGCCCCCGTGTCGGCAGGTGGGCAGCCTAGCCCTAACGTGGCCGGGGACCAGGGCCCCGGCAGCTGGGCAGCCTAGCCCTAACAAGGCCGGGGACCAGGGCCCCCCAGCCCCCGTGGCGGCAGGTGGGCAGCCTAGCCCTAACGAGGCCGGGGACCAGGGCCCCCTAGCCCCCGTGGCGGCAGGTAGGCAGCCTAGCCCTTACGAGGCCGGGGACCAAAGCCCCCTAGCCCATGTGGCGGCAGGTGGGCAGCCTAGCCCTAACGAGGCCGGGGACCAGGGCCCCCTACCCCCCGTGGAGGCAGGTGGGCAGCCTAGCCCTAACGAGGCCGGGGACCAGGGCCCCGGCAGGCGGGCAGCCTAGCCCTATCGAGGCCGGGACCAGGGCCCCCTAGCCCGCGTGGCGGCAGGTGGGCAGCCTAGCCATTACGAAGCCGGGGATTAGGGCCCCGGCAGGTGGGCCGCCTAGCCCTTACGAGTCCGGGGACCAGGGCCCCCTAGCCCCTGTGGCAGCAGGTGGGCAGCCTAGCCCTAACGAGGCCGGGGACCAGGGCCCCAGCAGGTGGGCCGCCTATCCCTTACGAGGCCAGGGACCAGGGCCCCCTAGCTCCGGTGGCGGCAGGTGGGCAGCCTAGCCCTTACGAGGCCGGGGACCAGGGCCCTCTAGCCCCCGTGGTGGCAGGTGGCCAGCCTAGCCCTAACGAGGCCGAGGACTAGGGCCCCCTAGCCCCCGTTGCGGCAGGTGCGCAGCCTAGCCCTAACGAGGCCGGGGACCAGGGCCCCCTAGCCCCAGTGGCGGCAGGTGGGCAGCCTAGCCCTAACGAGGCCGGGGACCAGGGCCCCGGCAGTTGGGCAGCCTAGCCCTATCGAGGCCGGGCACCAGGGTCCCCTAGCCCCCGTGGCGGCAGGTGGGCAGCCTAGCCCTAACGAGGCCGGGGACCTGGGCCCCCTAGCCCCCCTGGCGGCAGGTGGGCAGCCTAGCCCTTACGAGGCCGGGGACGATGGCCCCGGCAGGTGGGCATCCTAGCCCTAACGAGGCCGGGGACCAGGGCCCCCTAGACCCTGTGGCAGCATGTGGGCAGCCTAGCCCTAACGAGGCCGGGGACCAGGGCCACCTAGGCCCTGTGGCGGCAGGTAGGCAGCCTAGCCCTAACGAGGCCGGGGACCGGGGCCCCCTAGCCCCCGTGGCGGCAGGTGGGCAGCCTAGCCCTTACGAGGCCGGGGACCAGGGCCCCGGCAGGTGGGCAGCCTAGCCCTAACGAGGCCGGGAACCAGGGCCCCGGCATGTGGGCAGCCTCGCCCTAACGAGGCCGGGGACCAGGGCCCCCTAGCCCCCGTGGCGGCAGGTGGGCAGCCTAGCCCTAACGAGGCCGGGGACCAGGGCCCCCTAGCCCCGGTGGCGGCAGGTGGGCAGCCTAGCCCTAACGAGGCCCGGGACCAGGGCCCCCTAGCCCCCGTGACGGCAGGTGGGCAACCTAGCCCTAACGTGGCCGGGGACCAGGGCCCCGGCAGTTGGGCAGCCTAGCCCTAACGAGGCCGGGGACCAGGGCCCCCTAGCCCCCGTGGCGGCAGGTGGGCAGCGTAGCCCTAACGAGGCCGGGGACCAGGGCCCCCTAGCCCCCGTGGCGGCAGGTGGGCAGCCTAGCCCAAACGAGGCCGGGGACCAGGGCCCCCTACCCCCCGTGGAGGCAGGTGGGCAGCCTAGCCCTAACGAGGCCGGGGACCAGGGCCCCGGCAGGCAAGCAGCCTAGCCCTATCGAGGCCGGGACCAGGGCCCCCTAGCCCCCGTGGCGGCAGGTGGACAGCCTAGCCCTAACGAGGTTGGGGACCAGGGCCCCGGCAGGCAAGCAGCCTAGCCCTATCGAGGCCGGGACCAGGGCCCCCTAGCCCCCGTGGCGGCAGGTGGACAGCCTAGCCCTAACGAGGCCGAGGACTAGGGCCCCCTAGCCCCCGTTGCGGCAGGTGCGCAGCCTAGCCCTAACGAGGCCGAGGACTAGGGCCCCCTAGCCCCCGTGGCAACAGGTGGGCAGCCTAGCCCTAACGAGGCCGGGGACCAGGGCCCCCTAGCCCCCGTGGCAACAGGTGGGCAGCCTAGCCCGAACGAGGCCGGGGACCAGGGCCCCGGCAGATGGGCAGCCTAGCCCTAACAAGGCCGGGGACCAGGGCCCCCCAGCCCCCGTGGCGGCAGGTGGGCAGCCTAGCCCTAACGAGGGCGGGGACCAGGGCCCCCTAGCCCCCATGGCGGCAGGTAGGCAGCCTAGCCCTTACGAGGCCGGGGACCAAAGCCCCCTAGCCCATGTGGCGGCAGGTGGGCAGCCTAGCCCTAACGAGGCCGGGGACCAGGGCCCCCTACCCCCCGTGGAGGCAGGTGGGCAGCCTAGCCCTAACGAGGCCGGGGACCAGGGCCCCGGCAGGCGGGCAGCCTAGCCCTATCGAGGCCGGGACCAGGGCCCCCTAGCCCGCGTGGCGGCAGGTAGGCAGCCTAGCCATTACGAGGCCGGGGATTAGGGCCCCGGCAGGTGGGCCGCCTAGCCCTTACGAGTCCGGGGACCAGGGCCCCCTAGCCCCTGTGGCAGCAGGTGGGCAGCCTAGCCCTAACGAGGCCGGGGACCAGGGCCCCAGCAGGTGGGCCGCCTATCCCTTACGAGGCCAGGGACCAGGGCACCCTAGGCCCCTTGGCGGCAGGTGGGCAGCCTAGCCCTAACGAGGCCGGGGACCGCGGCCCCCTAAGACCCCATGGCAGCAGGTGGGCAGCCTAGCCCTAACGAGGCCGGGGACCAGGGCCCCCTAGCCCCCGTGGCGGCCGGTGGGCAGCCTAGCCCTAACGAAGCCGGGGACCAGGGCCCCGGTAGGTAGGCAGCCTAGCCCTAACGAGGCCAGGGACCAGGGCCTCCTAGGCAACGTGGCGGCAGGTGGGCAGCCTAGCCCTAACGAGGCCAAGGACCAGGGCCCCGGCAGGTGGGCCGCCTATCCCAAACGAGGCTGGGGACCAGGGCCCCCTAGCTCCCGTGGCGGCAGGTGGGCACCCTAGCCCTAACGAGGCCGAGGACTAGGGCCCCCAAGCCCCCGTGGCGGCAGGTGGGCAGCCTAGCCCTAACGAGGCTGGGGACCAGGGCCCCCTAGATCCCGTGGCGGCAGGTGGGCAGCCTAGCCCTAACGAGGCCGAGGACCAGGGCCCCCTAGCCCCCGTGGCGGGAGGTGGGCAGCCTAGCCCTAACGAGGCCGGGGACCAGGGCCCCGGCAGGTGGGCAGCCTAGCCCTATCGAGGCCGGGGACCAGGACCCCCTAGCCCCCGTGGCGGCAGGTGGGCAGCCTAGCCCTAACGAGGCCGGGGACCTGGGCCCCCTAGCCCCCGTGGCGGCAGGTGGGCAGCCTAGCCCTTACGAGGCCGGGGACCAGGGCCTCGGCAGGTGGGCAGCCTAGCCCTAACGAGGCCGGGGACCAGGGCCCCCTAGCCCCCGTGGCGGCAGGTGGGCAGCGTAGCCCTAACGAGGCCGGGGACCAGGGCCCCCTAGCCCCCGTGGCGGCAGGTGGGCAGTCTAGCCCTTACGAGGCCGGGGACCAGGGCCCCGGAACGTGGGCAGCCTAGCCCTAACGAGGCTGGGGACCATGGCCACCTAGGCACTGTGGCGGCAGGTAGGCAGCATAGACCTAACGAGGCCAGGGAACAGGGCCCCCTAGCCCCCGTGGCGGCAGGTGGGCAGCCTAGCCCTAACGAGGCCGGGGACCAGGGCCCCCTAGACCCCGTGGCGGCAGGTGGGCAGCCTAGCCCTAACGAGGCCGGGGACCAGGGCCCCCTAGCCCCCGTGGCAACAGGTGGGCAGCCTAGCCCGAACGAGGCCGGGGACCAGGGCCCCCTAGCCCCCGTGACGGCAGGTGGGCAGCCTAGCCCTAACGTGGCCGGGGACCAGGGCCCCGGCAGATGGGCAGCCTAGCCCTAACAAGGCCGGGGACCAGGGCCCCCCAGCCCCCGTGGCGGCAGGTGGGCAGCCTAGCCCTAACGAGGCCGGGGACCAGGGCCCCCTAGCCCCCGTGGCGGCAGGTAGGCAGCCTAGCCCTTACGAGGCCGGGGACCAAAGCCCCCTAGCCCATGTGGCGGCAGGTGGGCAGCCTAGCCCTAACGAGGCCGGGGACCAGGGCCCCCTACCCCCCGTGGAGGCAGGTGGGCAGCCAAGCCCTAACGAGGCCGGGGACCAGGGCCCCGGCAGGCGGGCAGCCTAGCCCTATCGAGGCCGGGACCAGGGCCCCCTAGCCCGCGTGGCGGCAGGTGGGCAGCCTAGCCATTACGAGGCCGGGGATTAGGGCCCCGGCAGGTGGGCCGCCTAGGCCTTACGAGTCCGGGGACCAGGGCCCCCTAGCCCCTGTGGCAGCAGGTGGGCAGCCTAGCCCTAACGAGGCCGGGGACCAGGGCCCCAGCAGGTGGGCCGCCTATCCCTTACGAGGCCAGGGACCAGGGCCCCCTAGCTCCGGTGGCGGCAGGTGGGCAGCCTAGCCCTAACGAGGCCGGGGACCAGGGCCCTCTAGCCCCCGTGGTGGCAGGTGGCCAGCCTAGCCCTAACGAGGCCGAGGACTAGGGCCCCCTAGCCCCCGTTGCGGCAGGTGCGCAGCCTAGCCCTAACGAGGCCGGGGACCAGGGCCCCCTAGCCCCAGTGGCGGCAGGTGGGCAGCCTAGCCCTAACGAGGCCGGGGACCAGGGCCCCGGCAGTTGGGCAGCCTAGCCCTATCGAGGCCGGGCACCAGGGTCCCCTAGCCCCCGTGGCGGCAGGTGGGCAGCCTAGCCCTAACGAGGCCGGGGACCTGGGCCCCCTAGCCCCCCTGGCGGCAGGTGGGCAGCCTAGCCCTTACGAGGCCGGGGACGAGGGCCCCGGCAGGTGGGCATCCTAGCCCTAACGAGGCCGGGGACCAGGGCCCCCTAGACCCTGTGGCAGCATGTGGGCAGCCTAGCCCTAACGAGGCCGGGGACCAGGGCCACCTAGGCCCTGTGGCGGCAGGTAGGCAGCCTAGCCCTAACGAGGCCGGGGACCGGGGCCCCCTAGCCCCCGTGGCGGCAGGTGGGCAGCCTAGCCCTTACGAGGCCGGGGACCAGGGCCCCGGCAGGTGGGCAGCCTAGCCCTAACGAGGCCGGGGACCAGGGCCCCGGCATGTGGGCAGCCTCGCCCTAACGAGGCCGGGGACCAGGGCCCCCTAGCCCCCGTGGCGGCAGGTGGGCAGCCTAGCCCTAACGAGGCCGGGGACCAGGGCCCCCTAGCCCCGGTGGCGGCAGGTGGGCAGCCTAGCCCTAACGAGGCCCGGGACCAGGGCCCCCTAGCCCCCGTGACGGCAGGTGGGCAACCTAGCCCTAACGTGGCCGGGGACCAGGGCCCCGGCAGGTGGGCAGCCTAGCCCTAACGAGGCCGGGGACCAGGGCCCCCTAGCCCCCGTGGCGGCAGGTGGGCAGCGTAGCCCTAACGAGGCCGGGGACCAGGGCCCCCTAGCCCCCGTGGCGGCAGGTGGGCAGCCTAGCCCTAACGAGGCCGGGGACCAGGGCCCCCTACCCCCCGTGGAGGCAGGTGGGCAGCCTAGCCCTAACGAGGCCGGGGACCAGGGCCCCGGCAGGCAAGCAGCCTAGCCCTATCGAGGCCGGGACCAGGGCCCCCTAGCCCCCGTGGCGGCAGGTGGACAGCCTAGCCCTAACGAGGTTGGGGACCAGGGCCCCGGCAGGCAAGCAGCCTAGCCCTATCGAGGCCGGGACCAGGGCCCCCTAGCCCCCGTGGCGGCAGGTGGACAGCCTAGCCCTAACGAGGCCGAGGACTAGGGCCCCCTAGCCCCCGTTGCGGCAGGTGCGCAGCCTAGCCCTAACGAGGCCGGGGACCAGGGCCCCCTAGCCCCAGTGGAGGCAGGTGGGCAGCCTAGCCCTAACGAGGCCGGGGACCAGGGCCCCGGCAGTTGGGCAGCCTAGCCCTATCGAGGCCGGGCACCAGGGTCCCCTAGCCCCCGTGGCGGCAGGTGGGCAGCCTAGCCCTAACGAGGCCGGGGACCTGGGCCCCCTAGCCCCCCTGGCGGCAGGTGGGCAGCCTAGCCCTTACGAGGCCGGGGACGAGGGCCCCGGCAGGTGGGCATCCTAGCCCTAACGAGGCCGGGGACCAGGGCCCCCTAGACCCTGTGGCAGCATGTGGGCAGCCTAGCCCTAACGAGGCCGGGGACCAGGGCCCCCTAGCCCCCGTGGCGGCAGGTGGGCAGTCTAGCCCTTACGAGGCCGGGGACCAGGGCCCCGGAACGTGGGCAGCCTAGCCCTAACGAGGCTGGGGACCATGGCCACCTAGGCACTGTGGCGGCAGGTAGGCAGCATAGACCTAACGAGGCCGGGGACCAGGGCCCCCTAGCCCCCGTGGCGGCAGGCTGGCAGCCTAGCCCTAACGAGGCCGGGGACCAGGGCCCCCTAGACCCCGTGGCGGCAGGTGGGCAGCCTAGCCCTAACGAGGCCGGGGACCAGGGCCCCCTAGCCCCCGTGGCAACAGGTGGGCAGCCTAGCCCGAACGAGGCCGGGGACCAGGGCCCCCTAGCCCCCGTGACGGCAGGTGGGCAGCCTTGCCTAACGTGGCCGGGGACCAGGGCCCCGGCAGATGGGCAGCCTAGCCCTAACAAGGCCGGGGACCAGGGCCCCCCAGCCCCCGTGGCGGCAGGTGGGCAGCCTAGCCCTAACGAGGCCGGGGACCAGGGCCCCCTAGCCCCCGTGGCGGCAGGTAGGCAGCCTAGCCCTTACGAGGCCGGGGACCAAAGCCCCCTAGCCCATGTGGCGGCAGGTGGGCAGCCTAGCCCTAACGAGGCCGGGGACCAGGGCCCCGGCAGGCGGGCAGCCTAGCCCTATCGAGGCCGGGACCAGGGCCCCCTAGCCCCCGTGGCGGCAGGTGGACAGCCTAGCCCTAACGAGGCCGGGGACCAGGGCCCCCTACCCCCCGTGGAGGCAGGTGGGCAGCCTAGCCCTAACGAGGCCGGGGACCAGGGCCCCGGCAGGCAAGCAGCCTAGCCCTATCGAGGCCGGGACCAGGGCCCCCTAGCCCCCGTGGCGGCAGGTGGACAGCCTAGCCCTAACGAGGTTGGGGACCAGGGCCCCGGCAGGCAAGCAGCCTAGCCCTATCGAGGCCGGGACCAGGGCCCCCTAGCCCCCGTGGCGGCAGGTGGACAGCCTAGCCCTAACGAGGCCGAGGACTACGGCCCCCTAGCCCCCGTTGCGGCAGGTGCGCAGCCTAGCCCTAACGAGGCCGGGGACCAGGGCCCCCTAGCCCCAGTGGAGGCAGGTGGGCAGCCTAGCCCTAACGAGGCCGGGGACCAGGGCCCCGGCAGTTGGGCAGCCTAGCCCTATCGAGGCCGGGCACCAGGGTCCCCTAGCCCCCGTGGCGGCAGGTGGGCAGCCTAGCCCTAACGAGGCCGGGGACCTGGGCCCCCTAGCCCCCCTGGCGGCAGGTGGGCAGCCTAGCCCTTACGAGGCCGGGGACGAGGGCCCCGGCAGGTGGGCATCCTAGCCCTAACGAGGCCGGGGACCAAGGCCCCCTAGACCCTGTGGCAGCATGTGGGCAGCCTAGCCCTAACGAGGCCGGGGACCGGGGCCGCCTAGGCCCCGTGCCGGCAGGTGGGCAGCCTAGCCCTTACGAGGCCGGGGACCACGGCCCCGGCAGGTGGGCAGCCTAGCCCTAACGAGGCCGGGGACCAGGGCCCCCTAGCCCCCGTGGCGACAGGTGGGCAGCCTAGCCCTAACGTGGCCGGGGACCAGGGCACCGGCAGATGGGCAGCCTAGCCCTAACAAGGCCGGGGACCAGGGCCCCCCAGCCCCCGTGGCGGCAGGTGGGCAGCCTAGCCCTAACGAGGCCGGGGACCAGGGCCCCCTAGCCCCCGTGGCGGCAGGTACGCAGCCTAGCCCTTACGAGGCCGGGGACCAAAGCCCCCTAGCCCATGTGGCGGCAGGTGGGCAGCCTAGCCCTAACGAGGCCGGGGACCAGGGCCCCCTACCCCCCGTGGAGGCAGGTGGGCAGCCTAGCCCTAACGAGGCCGGGGACCAGGGCCCCGGCAGGCGGGCAGCCTAGCCCTATCGAGGCCGGGACCAGGGCCCCCTAGCCCGCGTGGCGGCAGGTGGGCAGCCTAGCCATTACGAGGCCGGGGATTAGGGCCCCGGCAGGTGGGCCGCCTAGCCCTTACGAGTCCGGGGACCAGGGCCCCCTAGCCCCTGTGGCAGCAGGTGGGCAGCCTAGCCCTAACGAGGCCGGGGACCAGGGCCCCAGCAGGTGGGCCGCCTATCCCTTACGAGGCCAGGGACCAGGGCCCCCTAGCTCCGGTGGCGGCAGGTGGGCAGCCTAGCCCTAACGAGGCCGGGGACCGCGGCCCCCTAAGACCCCATGGCAGCAGGTGGGCAGCCTAGCCCTAACGAGGCCGGGGACCAGGGCCCCCTAGCCCCCGTGGCGGCCGGTGGGCAGCCTAGCCCTAACGAAGCCGGGGACCAGGGCCCCGGTAGGTAGGCAGCCTAGCCCTAACGAGGCCAGGGACCAGGGCCTCCTAGGCAACGTTGCGGCAGGTGGGCATCCTAGCCCTAACGAGGCCAAGGACCAGGGCCCCGGCAGGTGGGCCGCCTATCCCAAACGAGGCTGGGGACCAGGGCCCCCTAGCTCCCGTGGCGGCAGGTGGGCACCCTAGCCCTAACGAGGCCGAGGACTAGGGCCCCCAAGCCCCCGTGGCGGCAGGTGGGCAGCCTAGCCCTAACGAGGCTGGGGACCAGGGCCCCCTAGCTCCCGTGGCGGCAGGTGGGCAGCCTAGCCCTAACGAAGCCGAGGACCAGGGCCCCCTAGCCCCCGTGGCGGGAGGTCGGCAGCCTAGCCCTAACGAGGCCGGGGACCAGGGCCCCGGCAGGTGGGCAGCCTAGCCCTATCGAGGCCGGGGACCAGGGCCCCCTAGCCCCCGTGGCGGCAGGTGGGCAGCCTAGCCCTAACGAGGCCGGGGACCTGGGCCCCCTAGCCCCCGTGGCGGCAGGTGGGCAGCCTAGCCCTTACGAGGCCGGGGACCAGGGCCCCCTAGCTCCGGTGGCGGCAGGTGGGCAGTCTAGCCCTTACGAGGCCAGGGACCAGGGCCCCCTAGCTCCGGTGGCGGCAGGTGGGCAGTCTAGCCCTTACGAGGCCGGGGACCAGGGCCCCGGAACGTGGGCAGCCTAGCCCTAACGAGGCTGGGGACCATGGCCACCTAGGCACTGTGGCGGCAGGTAGGCAGCATAGACCTAACGAGGCCGGGGACCAGGGCCCCCTAGCCCCCGTGGCGGCAGGTGGGCAGCCTAGCCCTAACGAGGCCGGGGACCAGGGCCCCCTAGACCCCGTGGCGGCATGTGGGCAGCCTAGCCCTAACGAGGCCGGGGACCAGGGCCCCCTAGCCCCCGTGGCAACAGGTGGGCAGCCTAGCCCGAACGAGGCCGGGGACCAGGGCCCCCTAGCCCCCGTGACGGCAGGTGGGCAGCCTAGCCCTAACGTGGCCGGGGACCAGGGCCCCGGCAGATGGGCAGCCTAGCCCTAACAAGGCCGGGGACCAGGGCCCCCCAGCCCCCGTGGCGGCAGGTGGGCAGCCTAGCCCTAACGAGGCCGGGGACCAGGGCCCCCTAGCCCCCGTGGCGGCAGGTAGGCAGCCTAGCCCTTACGAGGCCGGGGACCAAAGCCCCCTAGCCCAGGTGGCGGCAGGTGGGCAGCCTAGCCCTAACGAGGCCGGGGACCAGGGCCCCCTACCCCCCGTGGAGGCAGGTGGGCAGCCTAGCCCTAACGAGGCCGGGGACCAGGGCCCCGGCAGGCGGGCAGCCTAGCCCTATCGAGGCCGGGACCAGGGCCCCCTAGCCCGCGTGGCGGCAGGTGGGCAGCCTAGCCATTACGAGGCCGGGGATTAGGGCCCCGGCAGGTGGGCCGCCTAGCCCTTACGAGTCCGGGGACCAGGGCCCCCTAGCCCCTGTGGCAGCAGGTGGGCAGCCTAGCCCTAACGAGGCCGGGGACCAGGGCCCCAGCAGGTGGGCCGCCTATCCCTTACGAGGCCAGGGACCAGGGCCCCCTAGCTCCGGTGGCGGCAGGTGGGCAGCCTAGCCCTAACGAGGCCGGGGACCAGGGCCCTCTAGCCCCCGTGGTGGCAGGTGGCCAGCCTAGCCCTAACGAGGCCGAGGACTAGGGCCCCCTAGACCCCGTTGCGGCAGGTGCGCAGCCTAGCCCTAACGAGGCCGGGGACCAGGGCCCCCTAGCCCCAGTGGCGGCAGGTGGGCAGCCTAGCCCTAACGAGGCCGGGGACCAGGGTCCCCTAGCCCCCGTGGCGGCAGGTGGGCAGCCTAGCCCTAACGAGGCCGGGCACCAGGGTCCCCTAGCCCCCGTGGCGGCAGGTGGGCAGCCTAGCCCTAACGAGGCCGGGGACCTGGGCCCCCTAGCCCCCCTGGCGGCAGGTGGGCAGCCTAGCCCTTACGAGGCCGGGGACGAGGGCCCCGGCAGGTGGGCATCCTAGCCCTAACGAGGCCGGGGACCAGGGCCCCCTAGACCCTGTGGCAGCATGTGGGCAGCCTAGCCCTAACGAGGCCGGGGACCAGGGCCACCTAGGCCCTGTGGCGGCAGGTTGGCAGCCTAGCCCTAACGAGGCCGGGGACCGGGGCCCCCTAGCCCCCGTGGCGGCAGGTGGGCAGCCTAGCCCTTACGAGGCCGGGGAACAGGGCCCCGGCAGGTGGGCAGCCTAGCCCTAACGAGGCCGGGGACCAGGGCCCCGGCATGTGGGCAGCCTAGCCCTAACGAGGCCGGGGACCAGGGCCCCCTAGCCCCCGTGGCGGCAGGTGGGCAGCCTAGCCCTAACGAGGCCGGGGACCAGGGCCCCCTAGCCCCGGTGGCGGCAGGTGGGCAGCCTAGCCCTAACGAGGCCCGGGACCAGGGCCCCCTAGCCCCCGTGACGGCAGGTGGGCAACCTAGCCCTAACGTGGCCGGGGACCAGGGCCCCGGCAGGTGGGCAGCCTAGCCCTAACGAGGCCGGGGACCAGGGCCCCCTAGCCCCCGTGGCGGCAGGTGGGCAGCGTAGCCCTAACGAGGCCGGGGACCAGGGCCCCCTAGCCCCCGTGGCGGCAGGTGGGCAGCCTAGCCCTAACGAGGCCGGGGACCAGGGCCCCCTACCCCCCGTGGAGGCAGGTGGGCAGCCTAGCCCTAACGAGGCCGGGGACCAGGGCCCCGGCAGGCAAGCAGCCTAGCCCTATCGAGGCCGGGACCAGGGCCCCCTAGCCCCCGTGGCGGCAGGTGGACAACCTAGCCCTAACGAGGTTGGGGACCAGGGCCCCGGCAGGCAAGCAGCCTAGCCCTATCGAGGCCGGGACCAGGGCCCCCTAGCCCCCGTGGCGGCAGGTGGGCAGCCTAGCCCTAACGAGGCCGAGGACTAGGGCCCCCTAGCCCCCGTTGCGGCAGGTGCGCAGCCTAGCCCTAACGAGGCCGGGGACCAGGGCCCCCTAGCCCCAGTGGAGGCAGGTGGGCAGCCTAGCCCTAACGAGGCCGGGGACCAGGGCCCCGGCAGTTGGGCAGCCTAGCCCTATCGAGGCCGGGCACCAGGGTCCCCTAGCCCCCGTGGCGGCAGGTGGGCAGCCTAGCCCTAACGAGGCCGGGGACCTGGGCCCCCTAGCCCCCCTGGCGGCAGGTGGGCAGCCTAGCCCTTACGAGGCCGGGGATGAGGGCCCCGGCAGGTGGGCATCCTAGCCCTAACGAGGCCGGGGACCAGGGCCCCCTAGACCCTGTGGCAGCATGTGGGCAGCCTAGCCCTAACGAGGCCGGGGACCGGGGCCGCATAGGCCCCGTGCCGGCAGGTGGGCAGCCTAGCCCTTACGAGGCCGGGGACCACGGCCCCGGCAGGTGGGCAGCCTAGCCCTAACGAGGCCGGGGACCAGGGCCCCCTAGCCCCCGTGGCGACAGGTGGGCAGCCTAGCCCTAACGTGGCCGGGGACCAGGGCCCCGGCAGATTTGCAGCCTAGCCCTAACAAGGCCGGGGACCAGGGCCCCCCAGCCCCCGTGGCGGCAGGTGGGCAGCCTAGCCCTAACGAGGCCGGGGACCAGGGCCCCCTAGCCCCCGTGGCGGCAGGTAGGCAGCCTAGCCCTTACGAGGCCGGGGACCATAGCCCCCTAGCCCATGTGGCGGCAGGTGGGCAGCCTAGCCCTAACGAGGCCGGGGACCAGGGCCCCCTACCCCCCGTGGAGGCAGGTGGGCAGCCTAGCCCTAACGAGGCCGGGGACCAGGGCCCCGGCAGGCGGGCAGCCTAGCCCTATCGAGGCCGGGACCAGGGCCCCCTAGCCCGCGTGGCGGCAGGTGGGCAGCCTAGCCATTACGAGGCCGGGGATTAGGGCCCCGGCAGGTGGGCCGCCTAGCCCTTACGAGTCCGGGGACCAGGGCCCCCTAGCCCCTGTGGCAGCAGGTGGGCAGCCTAGCCCTAACGAGGCCGGGGACCAGGGCCCCAGCAGGTGGGCCGCCTATCCCTTACGAGGCCAGGGACCAGGGCACCCTAGGCCCCTTGGCGGCAGGTGGGCAGCCTAGCCCTAACGAGGCCGGGGACCGCGGCCCCCTAAGACCCCATGGCAGCAGGTGGGCAGCCTAGCCCTAACGAGGCCGGGGACCAGGGCCCCCTAGCCCCCGTGGCGGCCGGTGGGCAGCCTAGCCCTAACGAAGCCGGGGACCAGGGCCCCGGTAGGTAGGCAGCCTAGCCCTAACGAGGCCAGGGACCAGGGCCTCCTAGGCAACGTTGCGGCAGGTGGGCATCCTAGCCCTAACGAGGCCAAGGACCAGGGCCCCGGCAGGTGGGCCGCCTATCCCAAACGAGGCTGGGGACCAGGGCCCCCTAGCTCCCGTGGCAGCAGGTGGGCACCCTAGCCCTAACGAGGCCGAGGACTAGGGACCCCAAGCCCCCGTGGCGGCAGGTGGGCAGCCTAGCCCTAACGAGGCTGGGGACCAGGGCCCCCTAGCTCCCGTGGCGGCAGGTGGGCAGCCTAGCCCTAACGAGGCCGAGGACCAGGGCCCCCTAGCCCCCGTGGCGGGAGGTCGGCAGCCTAGCCCTAACGAGGCCGGGGACCAGGGCCCCGGCAGGTGGGCAGCCTAGCCCTATCGAGGCCGGGGACCAGGGCCCCCTAGCCCCCGTGGCGGCAGGTGGGCAGCCTAGCACTAACGAGGCCGGGGACCTGGGCCCCCTAGCCCCCGTGGCGGCAGGTGGGCAGCCTAGCCCTTACGAGGCCGGGGACCAGGGCCTCGGCAGGTGGGCAGCCTAGCCCTAACGAGGCCGGGGACCAGGGCCCTCTAGCCCCCGTGGTGGCAGGTGGCCAGCCTAGCCCTAACGAGGCCGAGGACTAGGGCCCCCTAGACCCCGTTGCGGCAGGTGCGCAGCCTAGCCCTAACGAGGCCGGGGACCAGGGCCCCCTAGCCCCAGTGGCGGCAGGTGGGCAGCCTAGCCCTAACGAGGCCGGGGACCAGGGTCCCCTAGCCCCCGTGGCGGCAGGTGGGCAGCCTAGCCCTAACGAGGCCGGGCACCAGGGTCCCCTAGCCCCCGTGGCGGCAGGTGGGCAGCCTAGCCCTAACGAGGCCGGGGACCTGGGCCCCCTAGCCCCCCCTGGCGGCAGGTGGGCAGCCTAGCCCTTACGAGGCCGGGGACGAGGGCCCCGGCAGGTGGGCATCCTAGCCCTAACGAGGCCGGGGACCAGGGCCCCCTAGACCCTGTGGCAGCATGTGGGCAGCCTAGCCCTAACGAGGCCGGGGACCAGGGCCACCTAGGCCCTGTGGCGGCAGGTAGGCAGCCTAGCCCTAACGAGGCCGGGGACCGGGGCCCCCTAGCCCCCGTGGCGGCAGGTGGGCAGCCTAGCCCTTACGAGGCCGGGGAACAGGGCCCCGGCAGGTGGGCAGCCTAGCCCTAACGAGGCCGGGGACCAGGGCCCCGGCATGTGGGCAGCCTAGCCCTAACGAGGCCGGGGACCAGGGCCCCCTAGCCCCCGTGGCGGCAGGTGGGCAGCCTAGCCCTAACGAGGCCGGGGACCAGGGCCCCCTAGCCCCGGTGGCGGCAGGTGGGCAGCCTAGCCCTAACGAGGCCCGGGACCAGGGCCCCCTAGCCCCCGTGACGGCAGGTGGGCAACCTAGCCCTAACGTGGCCGGGGACCAGGGCCCCGGCAGGTGGGCATCCTAGCCCTAACGAGGCCGGGGACCAGGGCCCCCTAGCCCCCGTGGCGGCAGGTGGGCAGCCTAGCCCTAACGAGGCCGGGGACCAGGGCCCCCTAGCCCCCGTGGCGGCAGGTGGGCAGCCTAGCCCTAACGAGGCCGGGGACCAGGGCCCCCTACCCCCCGTGGAGGCAGGTGGGCAGCCTAGCCCTAACGAGGCCGGGGACCAGGGCCCCGGCAGGCACGCAGCCTAGCCCTATCGAGGCCGGGACCAGGGCCCCCTAGCCCCCGTGGCGGCAGGTGGACAACCTAGCCCTAACGAGGTTGGGGACCAGGGCCCCGGCAGGCAAGCAGCCTAGCCCTATCGAGGCCGGGACCAGGGCCCCCTAGCCCCCGTGGCGGCAGGTGGGCAGCCTAGCCCTAACGAGGCCGAGGACTAGGGCCCCCTAGCCCCCGTTGCGGCAGGTGCGCAGCCTAGCCCTAACGAGGCCGGGGACCAGGGCCCCCTAGCCCCAGTGGAGGCAGGTGGGCAGCCTAGCCCTAACGAGGCCGGGGACCAGGGCCCCGGCAGTTGGGCAGCCTAGCCCTATCGAGGCCGGGCACCAGGGTCCCCTAGCCCCCGTGGCGGCAGGTGGGCAGCCTAGCCCTAACGAGGCCGGGGACCTGGGCCCCCTAGCCCCCCTGGCGGCAGGTGGGCAGCCTAGCCCTTACGAGGCCGGGGATGAGGGCCCCGGCAGGTGGGCATCCTAGCCCTAACGAGGCCGGGGACCAGGGCCCCCTAGACCCTGTGGCAGCATGTGGGCAGCCTAGCCCTAACGAGGCCGGGGACCGGGGCCGCATAGGCCCCGTGCCGGCAGGTGGGCAGCCTAGCCCTTACGAGGCCGGGGACCACGGCCCCGGCAGGTGGGCAGCCTAGCCCTAACGAGGCCGGGGACCAGGGCCCCCTAGCCCCCGTGGCGACAGGTGGGCAGCCTAGCCCTAACGTGGCCGGGGACCAGGGCCCCGGCAGATTTGCAGCCTAGCCCTAACAAGGCCGGGGACCAGGGCCCCCGAGCCCCCGTGGCGGCAGGTGGGCAGCCTAGCCCTAACGAGGCCGGGGACCAGGGCCCCCTAGCCCCCGTGGCGGCAGGTAGGCAGCCTAGCCCTTACGAGGCCGGGGACCAAAGCCCCCTAGCCCATGTGGCGGCAGGTGGGCAGCCTAGCCCTAACGAGGCCGGGGACCAGGGCCCCCTACCCCCCGTGGAGGCAGGTGGGCAGCCGAGCCCTAACGAGGCCGGGGACCAGGGCCCCGGCAGGCGGGCAGCCTAGCCCTATCGAGGCCGGGACCAGGGCCCCCCTAGCCCGCGTGGCGGCAGGTGGGCAGCCTAGCCATTACGAGGCCGGGGATTAGGGCCCCGGCAGGTGGGCCGCCTAGCCCTTACGAGTCCGGGGACCAGGGCCCCCTAGCCCCTGTGGCAGCAGGTGGGCAGCCTAGCCCTAACGAGGCCGGGGACCAGGGCCCCAGCAGGTGGGCCGCCTATCCCTTACGAGGCCAGGGACCAGGGCACCCTAGGCCCCTTGGCGGCAGGTGGGCAGCCTAGCCCTAACGAGGCCGGGGACCGCGGCCCCCTAAGACCCCATGGCAGCAGGTGGGCAGCCTAGCCCTAACGAGGCCGGGGACCAGGGCCCCCTAGCCCCCGTGGCGGCCGGTGGGCAGCCTAGCCATAACGAAGCCGGGGACCAGGGCCCCGGTAGGTAGGCAGCCTAGCCCTAACGAGGCCAGGGACCAGGGCCTCCTAGGCAACGTTGCGGCAGGTGGGCATCCTAGCCCTAACGAGGCCAAGGACCAGGGCCCCGGCAGGTGGGCCGCCTATCCCAAACGAGGCTGGGGACCAGGGCCCCCTAGCTCCCGTGGCGGCAGGTGGGCACCCTAGCCCTAACGAGGCCGAGGACTAGGGACCCCAAGCCCCCGTGGCGGCAGGTGGGCAGCCTAGCCCTAACGAGGCTGGGGACCAGGGCCCCCTAGCTCCCGTGGCGGCAGGTGGGCAGCCTAGCCCTAACGAGGCCGAGGACCAGGGCCCCCTAGCCCCCGTGGCGGGAGGTCGGCAGCCTAGCCCTAACGAGGCCGGGGACCAGGGCCCCGGCAGGTGGGCAGCCTAGCCCTATCGAGGCCGGGGACCAGGGCCCCCTAGCCCCCGTGGCGGCAGGTGGGCAGCCTAGCACTAACGAGGCCGGGGACCTGGGCCCCCTAGCCCCCGTGGCGGCAGGTGGGCAGCCTAGCCCTTACGAGGCCGGGGACCAGGGCCTCGGCAGGTGGGCAGCCTAGCCCTAACGAGGCCGGGGACCAGGGCCCCCTAGACCCTGTGGCGGCAGGTGGGCAGCGTAGCCCTAACGAGGCCGGGGACCAGGGCCCCCTAGCCCCCGTGGCGGCAGGTGGGCAGTCTAGCCCTTACGAGGCCGGGGACCAGGGCCCCGGAACGTGGGCAGCCTAGCCCTAACGAGGCTGGGGACCATGGCCACCTAGGCACTGTGGCGGCAGGTAGGCAGCATAGACCTAACGAGGCCGGGGACCAGGGCCCCCTAGCCCCCGTGGCGGCAGGTGGGCAGCCTAGCCCTAACGAGGCCGGGGACCAGGGCCCCCTAGACCCCGTGGCGGCAGGTGGGCAGCCTAGCCCTAACGAGGCCGGGGACCAGGGCCCCCTAGCCCCCGTGGCAACAGGTGGGCAGCCTAGCCCGAACGAGGCCGGGGACCAGGGCCCCCTAGCCCCCGTGACGGCAGGTGGGCAGCCTAGCCCTAACGTGGCCGGGGACCAGGGCCCCGGCAGATGGGCAGCCTAGCCCTAACAAGGCCGGGGACCAGGGCCCCCTAGCCCCCGTGGCGGCAGGTAGGCAGCCTAGCCCTTACGAGGCCGGGGACCAAAGCCCCCTAGCCCATGTGGCGGCAGGTGGGCAGCCTAGCCCTAACGAGGCCGGGGACCAGGGCCCCCTACCCCCCGTGGAGGCAGGTGGGCAGCCTAGCCCTAACGAGGCCGGGGACCAGGGCCCCGGCAGGCGGGCAGCCTAGCCCTATCGAGGCCGGGACCAGGGCCCCCTAGCCCGCGTGGCGGCAGGTGGGCAGCCTAGCCATTACGAGGCCGGGGATTAGGGCCCCGGGAGGTGGGCCGCCTAGCCCTTACGAGTCCGGGGACCAGGGCCCCCTAGCCCCTGTGGCAGCAGGTGGGCAGCCTAGCCCTAACGAGGCCGGTGACCAGGGCCCCAGCAGGTGGGCCGCCTATCCCTTACGAGGCCAGGGACCAGGGCCCCCTAGCTCCGGTGGCGGCAGGTGGGCAGCCTAGCCCTAACGAGGCCGGGGACCAGGGCCCTCTAGCCCCCGTGGTGGCAGGTGGCCAGCCTAGCCCTAACGAGGCCGAGGACTACGGCCCCCTAGCCCCCGTTGCGGCAGGTGCGCAGCCTAGCCCTAACGAGGCCGGGGACCAGGGCCCCCTAGCCCCAGTGGCGGAAGGTGGGCAGCCTAGCCCTAACGAGGCCGGGGACCAGGGCCCCGGCAGTTGGGCAGCCTAGCCCTATCGAGGCCGGGCACCAGGGTCCCCTAGCCCCCGTGGCGGCAGGTGGGCAGCCTAGCCCTAACAAGGCCGGGGACCTGGGCCCCCTAGACCCCTGGCGGCAGGTGGGCAGCCTAGCCCTTACGAGGCCGGGGACGAGGGCCCCGGCAGGTGGGCATCCTAGCCCTAACGAGGCCGGGGACCAGGGCCCCCTAGACCCTGTGGCAGCATGTGGGCAGCCTAGCCCTAACGAGGCCGGGGACCGGGGCCCCCTAGGCCCCGTGCCGGCAGGTGGGCAGCCTAGCCCTTACGAGGCCGGGGACCACGGCCCCGGCACGTGGGCAGCCTAGCCCTAACGAGGCCGGGGACCAGGGCCACCTAGGCCCTGTGGCGGCAGGTAGGCAGCCTAGCCCTAACGAGGCCGGGGACCGGGGCCCCCTAGCCCCCGTGGCGGCAGGTGGGCAGCCTAGCCCTTACGAGGCCGGGGACCAGGGCCCCGGCAGGTGGGCAGCCTAGCCCTAACGAGGCCGGGGACCAGGGCCCCGGCATGTGGGCAGCCTAGCCCTAACGAGGCCGGGGACCAGGGCCCCCTAGCCCCAGTGGCGGCAGGTGGGCAGCCTAGCCCTAACGAGGCCGGGGACCAGGGCCCCCTAGCCCCGGTGGCGGCAGGTGGGCAGCCTAGCCCTAACGAGGCCCGGGACCAGGGCCCCCTAGCCCCCGTGACGGCAGGTGGGCAACCTAGCCCTAACGTGGCCGGGGACCAGGGCCCCGGCAGGTGGGCAGCCTAGCCCTAACGAGGCCGGGGACCAGGGCCCCCTAGCCCCCGTGGCGGCAGGTGGGCAGCCTAGCCCTAACGAGGCCGGGGACCAGGGCCCCCTAGACCCCGTGGCGGCAGGTGGGCAGCCTAGCCCTAACGAGGCCGGGGACCAGGGCCCCCTAGCCCCCGTGGCGGCAGGTGGGCAGCCTAGCCTTAACGAGGCCGGGGACCAGGGCCCCCTACCCCCCGTGGAGGCAGGTGGGCAGCCTAGCCCTAACGAGGCCGGGGACCAGGGCCCCGGCAGGCAAGCAGCCTAGCCCTATCGAGGCCGGGACCAGGGCCCCCTAGCCCCCGTAGCGGCAGGTGGACAGCCTAGCCCTAACGAGGTTGGGGACCAGGGCCCCGGCAGGCAAGCAGCCTAGCCCTATCGAGGCCGGGACCAGGGCCCCCTAGCCCCCGTGGCGGCAGGTGGACAGCCTAGCCCTAACGAGGCCGAGGACTAGGGCCCCCTAGCCCCCGTTGCGGCAGGTGCGCAGCCTAGCCCTAACGAGGCCGGGGACCAGGGCCCCCTAGCCCCAGTGGCGGCAGGTGGGCAGCCTAGCCCTAACGAGGCCGGGGACCAGGGCCCCGGCAGTTGGGCAGCCTAGCCCTATCGAGGCCGGGCACCAGGGTCCCCTAGCCCCCGTGGCGGCAGGTGGGCAGCCTAGCCCTAACGAGGCCGGGGACCTGGGCCCCCTAGCCCCCCTGGCGGCAGGTGGGCAGCCTAGCCCTTACGAGGCCGGGGACGAGGGCCCCTGCAGGTGGGCATCCTAGCCCTAACGAGGCCGGGGACCAGGGCCCCCTAGACCCTGTGGCAGCATGTGGGCAGCCTAGCCCTAACGAGGCCGGGGACCGGGGCCCCCTAGGCCCCGTGCCGGCAGGTGGGCAGCCTAGCCCTTACGAGGCCGGGGACCACGGCCCCGGCACGTGGGCAGCCTAGCCCTAACGAGGCCGGGACCAGGGCCCCCTACCCCCCGTGGCGGCAGGTAGGCAGCCTAGCCCTAACAAGGCCGGGGACCGGGGCCCCCTAGCCCCCGTGGCGGCAGGTGGGCAGCCTAGCCCTTACGAGGCCGGGGACCAGGGCCCCGGCAGGTGGGCAGCCTAGACCTAACGAGGCCGGGGACCAGGGCCCCGGCAGGTGGGCAGCCTAGCCCTAACGAGGCCGGGGACCAGGGCCCCCTAGCCCCCGTGGCGACAGGTGGGCAGCCTAGCCCTAACGAGGCCGGGGACCAGGGCCCCCTAGCCCCGGTGGCGGCAGGTGGGCAGCCTAGCCCTAACGAGGCCCGGGACCAGGGCCCCCTAGCCCCCGTGACGGCAGGTGGGCAACCTAGCCCTAACGTGGCCGGGGACCAGGGCCCCGGCAGGTGGGCAGCCTAGCCCTAACGAGGCCGGGGACCAGGGCCCCCTAGCCCCCGTGGCGGCAGGTGGGCAGCCTAGCCCTAACGAGGCCGGGGACCAGGGCCCCCTAGCCCCCGTGGCGGCAGGTGGGCAGCCTAGCCCTAACGAGGCCGGGGACCAGGGCCCCCTACCCCCCGTGGCGGCAGGTTGACAGCCTAGCCCTAACGAGGTTGGGGACCAAGGTCCCCTAGCCCCCGTGGCGGCAGGTGGGCAGCCTAGCCCTCACGAGGCCGGGGATTAGGGCCCCGGCAGGTGGGCCGCCTAGCCCTAACGAGTCCGGGGACCATGGCCCCCTAGCCCCTGTGGCAGCAGGTGGGCAGCCTAGCCATAACGAAGCCGGGGTCCAGGGCCCCGGCAGGTGGGCAGCCTAGCCCTAACAAGGCCGGGGACCAGGGCCCCCTAGCCCCCGTGGCGGCAGGTGGGCAGCCTAGCACTAACGAGGCCGGGGACCAGGGCCCCGGCAGTTGAGCAGCCTATCCCTAACGAGGCCAGGGACCAGGGCCCCCTAGCCCCCGTGGCGGCAGGTGGGCAGCCTAGCCCTAACGAGGCCGGGGACCAGGGCCCCGGCAGGTGGGCATCCTAGCCCTAACGAGGCCGGGGACCAGGGCCCCCTAGCCCCCGTGGTAGCAGGTGGGCAGCCTAGCCCTAACGAGGCCGTGGACCAGGGCCCCCTAGCCCCCGTGGCGGCAGGTAGGCAGCCTAGCCCTAACGAGGCCGGGGACCAGTGCCCCGGCAGGTGGGCAGCCTAGCCCTAACGAGGCCGGGGACCAGGGCCTCCTAGCCCCCGTGGCGGCAGGTGGGCAGCCTAGCCCTAACGAGGCCGGGGACCAGGGCCCCCTAGCCCCCGTGGCAGCAGGTGGGCAGCGTAGCCCTAACGATGATGGGGACCAGTGCCCCGGCAGGTGGGCAGCCTAGCCCTAACGAGGCCGGGGACCAGGGCCTCCTAGCCCCCGTGGCGGCAGGTGGGCAGCCTAGCCCTAACGAGGCCGGGGACCAGGGCCCCCTAGCCCCCGTGGCAGCAGGTGGGCAGCGTAGCCCTAACGAGGCCCGGGACCACATGTCCGTTTGCGTCCAATAAAAATGCGGTCCTCGCCCTCGCCTGCTGGGCCCGGCAGCCCTGCTTGACAGCCCGAAAGCCCGGCCCCTGCGCCCACAGCCGAAGAGCCGGAGAGCATACTGCTTCTGCGCATCTTCAGCGCACTGCTGGCATCGCAACGCTCACACCCGCCTACCTGTCACTCTTCGCACAAGTAACCTTTACACCTACATGAGCCTCTGGATAGAACCTCTGCTGGAAAACAGCTCTGCTTACATTGTGCACAGAGGCATTAGTGTCACAACTCTGCTCCACAACAGAATTGCCTGCACTAAGAGATTGTTCTGGGAGGCATCAGTAGACACTATTTGCAAAGGTATCGCTGCCTTTGTTGTCACAACTAAGTTTTACACCTACATGAGGCTCTGTATCGAACCTCTGCTGGAAAACAGGTCTGCTGACAGGCTGCACACAAGCAACAATGTCAGAACTCTGCTCCACAACCCAATTGCCTTCACTCAGAGATGGTGCTGGCAACCAAAGGTACACATGTAAGCTTTGAAATAAAGACACTGCCCTTGTTCTCTCAACTAAATTTTACTGCTAAAACTTCATTGCAAAGCAGCCTGTGCTCTGAAATCAAATACTGACCTGCTCTGCACACGTAGAAACGTTTAAACAGTGTTGCACACATGGCAAAGCAGTACGGAGAGATGGTGCTGGGAGTCACCAGCACACACTATTTGCAAAGGTGGCACTGCCTTTGCTGTCAGGACTAAATTTTACTCCTACATGAGCCTCTTGATCGAACCTGTGCTGGGAAACAGGTCTGCTGACAGACTGCACACAAGCATCAATGTCAGAACTCTGCTCCATCACCGAGTTGCCTGCACTCAGAGATGGTGCTGCGAGTCATCAGCAGGCACTATTTGCAAAGGTGCCACTGCCTGTGCTGTTACAAGTAACATTTACACAGGAGCAACTGGATCGAACCTGTGCATGTCAGCATGTAAGCAGACCTGTTTCCCAGCACAGATTCTATCCAGAGGCTCATGTAGGTGTAATTTAGTTGTGACAGCAAAGGCAGTGTCACCTTTTCAAATAGTGTGTACCGATGACTCCCAGCACGATCTCTGACTGGAGGCACTTCGGTTGTGGAGGAGAGTTCTGACATTGATGCTTTTATGGAGCATGTCAGCAGACAGGTTTTCCAACCCAGGTTCGATTCAGAAGCTCATGTATGTGTAAAAGTTACTTGTGACAGCTCAGGCAGTGCCATCTTTGCAAGTAGTGTGTGCTGATGACTCCCAGCACCATCTCTCCGTGCTGCTATGTCGGGTGTGCCGCACTTTTTAAACGTTTGTACACGTGCTCAGCAGGTCAGGATTTGATTTCACAGTACAATGTGCTTTGCAATGAACATTTAGCAGTAAAATTTAGCTTTGGCATCAAGGGCACTGTCTTTATTTCAAAGCTTACATGTGTACTGATGTCTCACAGCAGCATCTCTGAGTGCAGGCAACTCGGTTGTGGAGCAGAGTTCTGGCACTGATGCTTTTATGCAGCATGTCAGCGGACACGTTTTACAGCACAGGTTCGATCCAGTTGCTCCTGTGTAAAAGTTACTTGTAAAAGCAAAGGCAGTGGCACCTTTGCAAATAGTGCCTGCTGAGGACTCGCAGCAGCATCTCTGAGTGCAGGCAATTCGGTTGTGGTGCAGCGTTCTGGCATTGACGCTTTTATGCAGCATGTCAGCCGACCTGTTTTCCAGCACGGGTTCGACCCAGTGGCTCATGTATGTGTGAAAGTTAGTTGTGACAGCAAAGGCAGTGCTACATTTGCAAACAGTGTGTGCTGATGAGTCCCAGCACCATCTCTCCGTGCTGCTATGTCGGGTGGCAGCACTGTTTAAACGTTTGTACATGTGCAGAGCAGGTCAGTATTTGATTTCACAGCGCAGTCTGCTTTGCAATGGGCTTTTAGTAGTAAAATTTAGTTGTGGCATCAATGGCAGTGTCTTTATTTCAAAGCTTACATGTGTACTGATGGCTCACAGCAGCATCTCTGAGTGCAGGCAACTCGGTTGTGGAGCAGAGTTCTGGCACTGATGCTTTTATGCAGCATGTCAGCTGACCTGTTTTCCAGCACAGGTTCGATTCAGTGGCTCATGTAGGTGTAAAAGTTAGTTGTTACAGCAAAGGCAGTGCCATCTTTGCAAGTAGTGTGTGCGGACGACTACCAGCACCAAAGAGGAATGATACCATTCTGCACACAAGCATCAAAGTTAGGGTTAGGGTTAGGGTTAGCGGTTAGAATTAGGGTTAGGGTTAGCGTTAGGGTTTAGGGTTAGGGTTAGTGTTAGGGTTAGCGTTTACGGTTAGGGATAGGGGTTAGGGTTAGCGGTCAGGGTTAGTGGTAGGGTTAGGGTTAGGAGCACGGAGAGATGGTGCTTGGAATCATCAGTACGCAGTATTTGAAAAGTGACACTGCCTGGGCTGTCACAAATAACTTTTATACTTACATGAGCCTCTGTATCGAACCTGTGCTGGAAAACTGCTCTGCTTACATGCAAAACAAAAGCGTGAATGTCAGAACTCTGCTCCACAAACGAATTTCCTCAATCAGAGATGGTGCTGGGCGTCATCAGAACACTCTTTTTGCAAAGGTGGCACTGCCTTTGCTGTCACAAGTAAGTTTTACACCTACACGAACCACTGGATCCAACCTGTGTTCGAAAACCGGTCTTCTGACATACTGCATAAAAGGATCAGTGTCAGACCTCTGCTCCATCACCGAGTTGCCTGCACTCAGAGATGGTGCTGCGAGTCATCAGCAGGCACTATTTGCAAAGGTGCCACTGCCTGTGCTGTTACAAGTAACTTTTACACAGGAGCAACTGGATCGAACCTGTGCATGTCAGCATGTAAGCAGACCTGTTTCCCAGCACAGATTCTATCCAGAGGCTCATGTAGGTGTAATTTAGTTGTGACAGCAAAGGCAGTGTCACCTTTTCAAATAGTGTGTACCGATGACTCCCAGCACGATCTCTGACTGGAGGCACTTCGGTTGTGGAGGAGAGTTCTGACATTGATGCTTTTATGGAGCATGTCAGCAGACAGGTTTTCCAACCCAGGTTCGATTCAGAAGCTCATGTATGTGTAAAAGTTACTTGTGACAGCTCAGGCAGTGCCATCTTTGCAAGTAGTGTGTGCTGATGACTCCCAGCACCATCTCTCCGTGCTGCTATGTCGGGTGTGCCGCACTTTTTAAACGTTTGTACACGTGCTCAGCAGGTCAGGATTTGATTTCACAGTACAATGTGCTTTGCAATGAACATTTAGCAGTAAAATTTAGCTTTGGCATCAAGGGCACTGTCTTTATTTCAAAGCTTACATGTGTACTGATGTCTCACAGCAGCATCTCTGAGTGCAGGCAACTCGGTTGTGGAGCAGAGTTCTGGCACTGATGCTTTTATGCAGCATGTCAGCGGACACGTTTTACAGCACAGGTTCGATCCAGTTGCTCCTGTGTAAAAGTTACTTGTAAAAGCAAAGGCAGTGGCACCTTTGCAAATAGTGCCTGCTGAGGACTCGCAGCAGCATCTCTGAGTGCAGGCAATTCGGTTGTGGTGCAGCGTTCTGGCATTGACGCTTTTATGCAGCATGTCAGCCGACCTGTTTTCCAGCACGGGTTCGACCCAGTGGCTCATGTATGTGTGAAAGTTAGTTGTGACAGCAAAGGCAGTGCTACATTTGCAAACAGTGTGTGCTGATGAGTCCCAGCACCATCTCTCCGTGCTGCTATGTCGGGTGGCAGCAGTGTTTAAACGTTTGTACATGTGCAGAGCAGGTCAGTATTTGATTTCACAGCGCAGTCTGCTTTGCAATGGGCTTTTAGTAGTAAAATTTAGTTGTGGCATCAATGGCAGTGTCTTTATTTCAAAGCTTACATGTGTACTGATGGCTCACAGCAGCATCTCTGAGTGCAGGCAACTCGGTTGTGGAGCAGAGTTCTGGCACTGATGCTTTTATGCAGCATGTCAGCTGACCTGTTTTCCAGCACAGGTTCGATTCAGTGGCTCATGTAGGTGTAAAAGTTAGTTGTTACAGCAAAGGCAGTGCCATCTTTGCAAGTAGTGTGTGCGGACGACTACCAGCACCAAAGAGGAATGATACCATTCTGCACACAAGCATCAAAGTTAGGGTTAGGGTTAGGGTTAGCGGTTAGAATTAGGGTTAGGGTTAGCGTTAGGGTTTAGGGTTAGGGTTAGTGTTAGGGTTAGCGTTTACGGTTAGGGATAGGGGTTAGGGTTAGCGGTCAGGGTTAGTGGTAGGGTTAGGGTTAGGAGCACGGAGAGATGGTGCTTGGAATCATCAGTACGCAGTATTTGAAAAGTGACACTGCCTGGGCTGTCACAAATAACTTTTATACTTACATGAGCCTCTGTATCGAACCTGTGCTGGAAAACTGCTCTGCTTACATGCGAAACAAAAGCGTGAATGTCAGAACTCTGCTCCACAAACGAATTTCCTCAATCAGAGATGGTGCTGGGCGTCATCAGAACACTCTTTTTGCAAAGGTGGCACTGCCTTTGCTGTCACAAGTAAGTTTTACACCTACACGAACCACTGGATCCAACCTGTGTTCGAAAACCGGTCTTCTGACATACTGCATAAAAGGATCCGTGTCAGACCTCTGCTCCATCACCGAGTTGCCTGCACTCAGAGATGGTGCTGCGAGTCATCAGCAGGCACTATTTGCAAAGGTGCCACTGCCTGTGCTGTTACAAGTAACTTTTACACAGGAGCAACTGGATCGAACCTGTGCATGTCAGCATGTAAGCAGACCTGTTTCCCAGCACAGATTCTATCCAGAGGCTCATGTAGGTGTAATTTAGTTGTGACAGCAAAGGCAGTGTCACCTTTTCAAATAGTGTGTACCGATGACTCCCAGCACGATCTCTGACTGGAGGCACTTCGGTTGTGGAGGAGAGTTCTGACATTGATGCTTTTATGGAGCATGTCAGCAGACAGGTTTTCCAACCCAGGTTCGATTCAGAAGCTCATGTATGTGTAAAAGTTACTTGTGACAGCTCAGGCAGTGCCATCTTTGCAAGTAGTGTGTGCTGATGACTCCCAGCACCATCTCTCCGTGCTGCTATGTCGGGTGTGCCGCACTTTTTAAACGTTTGTACACGTGCTCAGCAGGTCAGTATTTGATTTCACAGTACAATGTGCTTTGCAATGAACATTTAGCAGTAAAATTTAGCTTTGGCATCAAGGGCACTGTCTTTATTTCAAAGCTTACATGTGTACTGATGTCTCACAGCAGCATCTCTGAGTGCAGGCAACTCGGTTGTGGAGCAGAGTTCTGGCACTGATGCTTTTATGCAGCATGTCAGCGGACACGTTTTACAGCACAGGTTCGATCCAGTTGCTCCTGTGTAAAAGTTACTTGTAAAAGCAAAGGCAGTGGCACCTTTGCAAATAGTGCCTGCTGATGACTCGCAGCACCATCTCTGAGTGCAGGCAATTCGGTTGTGGTGCAGCGTTCTGGCATTGACGCTTTTATGCAGCATGTCAGCCGACCTGTTTTCCAGCACGGGTTCGACCCAGTGGCTCATGTATGTGTGAAAGTTAGTTGTGACAGCAAAGGCAGTGCTACATTTGCAAACAGTGTGTGCTGATGAGTCCCAGCACCATCTCTCCGTGCTGCTATGTCGGGTGGCAGCACTGTTTAAACGTTTGTACATGTGCAGAGCAGGTCAGTATTTGATTTCACAGCGCAGTCTGCTTTGCAATGGGCTTTTAGTAGTAAAATTTAGTTGTGGCATCAATGGCAGTGTCTTTATTTCAAAGCTTACATGTGTACTGATGGCTCACAGCAGCATCTCTGAGTGCAGGCAACTCGGTTGTGGAGCAGAGTTCTGGCACTGATGCTTTTATGCAGCATGTCAGCGGACACGTTTTACAGCACAGGTTCGATTCAGTGGCTCATGTAGGTGTAAAAGTTAGTTGTTACAGCAAAGGCAGTGCCATCTTTGCAAGTAGTGTGTGCGGACGACTACCAGCACCAAAGAGGAATGATACCATTCTGCACACAAGCATCAAAGTTAGGGTTAGGGTTAGGGTTAGCGGTTAGAATTAGGGTTAGGGTTAGCGTTAGGGTTTAGGGTTAGGGTTAGTGTTAGGGTTAGCGTTTACGGTTAGGGATAGGGGTTAGGGTTAGCGGTCAGGGTTAGTGGTAGGGTTAGGGTTAGGAGCACGGAGAGATGGTGCTTGGAATCATCAGTACGCAGTATTTGAAAAGTGACACTGCCTGGGCTGTCACAAATAACTTTTATACTTACATGAGCCTCTGTATCGAACCTGTGCTGGAAAACTGCTCTGCTTACATGCAAAACAAAAGCGTGAATGTCAGAACTCTGCTCCACAAACGAATTTCCTCAATCAGAGATGGTGCTGGGCGTCATCAGAACACTCTTTTTGCAAAGGTGGCACTGCCTTTGCTGTCACAAGTAAGTTTTACACCTACACGAACCACTGGATCCAACCTGTGTTCGAAAACCGGTCTTCTGACATACTGCATAAAAGGATCAGTGTCAGACCTCTGCTCCATCACCGAGTTGCCTGCACTCAGAGATGGTGCTGCGAGTCATCAGCAGGCACTATTTGCAAAGGTGCCACTGCCTGTGCTGTTACAAGTAACTTTTACACAGGAGCAACTGGATCGAACCTGTGCATGTCAGCATGTAAGCAGACCTGTTTCCCAGCACAGATTCTATCCAGAGGCTCATGTAGGTGTAATTTAGTTGTGACAGCAAAGGCAGTGTCACCTTTTCAAATAGTGTGTACCGATGACTCCCAGCACGATCTCTGACTGGAGGCACTTCGGTTGTGGAGGAGAGTTCTGACATTGATGCTTTTATGGAGCATGTCAGCAGACAGGTTTTCCAACCCAGGTTCGATTCAGAAGCTCATGTATGTGTAAAAGTTACTTGTGACAGCTCAGGCAGTGCCATCTTTGCAAGTAGTGTGTGCTGATGACTCCCAGCACCATCTCTCCGTGCTGCTATGTCGGGTGTGCCGCACTTTTTAAACGTTTGTACACGTGCTCAGCAGGTCAGGATTTGATTTCACAGTACAATGTGCTTTGCAATGAACATTTAGCAGTAAAATTTAGCTTTGGCATCAAGGGCACTGTCTTTATTTCAAAGCTTACATGTGTACTGATGTCTCACAGCAGCATCTCTGAGTGCAGGCAACTCGGTTGTGGAGCAGAGTTCTGGCACTGATGCTTTTATGCAGCATGTCAGCGGACACGTTTTACAGCACAGGTTCGATCCAGTTGCTCCTGTGTAAAAGTTACTTGTAAAAGCAAAGGCAGTGGCACCTTTGCAAATAGTGCCTGCTGATGACTCGCAGCAGCATCTCTGAGTGCAGGCAATTCGGTTGTGGTGCAGCGTTCTGGCATTGACGCTTTTATGCAGTATGTCAGCCGACCTGTTTTCCAGCACGGGTTCGACCCAGTGGCTCATGTATGTGTGAAAGTTAGTTGTGACAGCAAAGGCAGTGCTACATTTGCAAACAGTGTGTGCTGATGAGTCCCAGCACCATCTCTCCGTGCTGCTATGTCGGGTGGCAGCACTGTTTAAACGTTTGTACATGTGCAGAGCAGGTCAGTATTTGATTTCACAGCGCAGTCTGCTTTGCAATGGGCTTTTAGTAGTAAAATTTAGTTGTGGCATCAATGGCAGTGTCTTTATTTCAAAGCTTACATGTGTACTGATGGCTCACAGCAGCATCTCTGAGTGCAGGCAACTCGGTTGTGGAGCAGAGTTCTGGCACTGATGCTTTTATGCAGCATGTCAGCTGACCTGTTTTCCAGCACAGGTTCGATTCAGTGGCTCATGTAGGTGTAAAAGTTAGTTGTTACAGCAAAGGCAGTGCCATCTTTGCAAGTAGTGTGTGCGGACGACTACCAGCACCAAAGAGGAATGATGCCATTCTGCACACAAGCATCAAAGTTAGGGTTAGGGTTAGGGTTAGCGGTTAGAATTAGGGTTAGGGTTAGCGTTAGGGTTTAGGGTTAGGGTTAGTGTTAGGGTTAGCGTTTACGGTTAGGGATAGGGGTTAGGGTTAGCGGTCAGGGTTAGTGGTAGGGTTAGGGTTAGGAGCACGGAGAGATGGTGCTTGGAATCATCAGTACGCAGTATTTGAAAAGTGACACTGCCTGGGCTGTCACAAATAACTTTTATACTTACATGAGCCTCTGTATCGAACCTGTGCTGGAAAACTGCTCTGCTTACATGCAAAACAAAAGCGTGAATGTCAGAACTCTGCTCCACAAACGAATTTCCTCAATCAGAGATGGTGCTGGGCGTCATCAGAACACTCTTTTTGCAAAGGTGGCACTGCCTTTGCTGTCACAAGTAAGTTTTACACCTACACGAACCACTGGATCCAACCTGTGTTCGAAAACCGGTCTTCTGACATACTGCATAAAAGGATCCGTGTCAGACCTCTGCTCCATCACCGAGTTGCCTGCACTCAGAGATGGTGCTGCGAGTCATCAGCAGGCACTATTTGCAAAGGTGCCACTGCCTGTGCTGTTACAAGTAACTTTTACACAGGAGCAACTGGATCGAACCTGTGCATGTCAGCATGTAAGCAGACCTGTTTCCCAGCACAGATTCTATCCAGAGGCTCATGTAGGTGTAATTTAGTTGTGACAGCAAAGGCAGTGTCACCTTTTCAAATAGTGTGTACCGATGACTCCCAGCACGATCTCTGACTGGAGGCACTTCGGTTGTGGAGGAGAGTTCTGACATTGATGCTTTTATGGAGCATGTCAGCAGACAGGTTTTCCAACCCAGGTTCGATTCAGAAGCTCATGTATGTGTAAAAGTTACTTGTGACAGCTCAGGCAGTGCCATCTTTGCAAGTAGTGTGTGCTGATGACTCCCAGCACCATCTCTCCGTGCTGCTATGTCGGGTGTGCCGCACTTTTTAAACGTTTGTACACGTGCTCAGCAGGTCAGTATTTGATTTCACAGTACAATGTGCTTTGCAATGAACATTTAGCAGTAAAATTTAGCTTTGGCATCAAGGGCACTGTCTTTATTTCAAAGCTTACATGTGTACTGATGTCTCACAGCAGCATCTCTGAGTGCAGGCAACTCGGTTGTGGAGCAGAGTTCTGGCACTGATGCTTTTATGCAGCATGTCAGCAGACACGTTTTACAGCACAGGTTCGATCCAGTTGCTCCTGTGTAAAAGTTACTTGTAAAAGCAAAGGCAGTGGCACCTTTGCAAATAGTGCCTGCTGATGACTCGCAGCACCATCTCTGAGTGCAGGCAATTCGGTTGTGGTGCAGCGTTCTGGCATTGACGCTTTTATGCAGCATGTCAGCCGACCTGTTTTCCAGCACGGGTTCGACCCAGTGGCTCATGTATGTGTGAAAGTTAGTTGTGACAGCAAAGGCAGTGCTACATTTGCAAACAGTGTGTGCTGATGAGTCCCAGCACCATTTCTCCGTGCTGCTATGTCGGGTGGCAGCACTGTTTAAACGTTTGTACATGTGCAGAGCAGGTCAGTATTTGATTTCACAGCGCAGTCTGCTTTGCAATGGGCTTTTAGTAGTAAAATTTAGTTGTGGCATCAATGGCAGTGTCTTTATTTCAAAGCTTACATGTGTACTGATGGCTCACAGCAGCATCTCTGAGTGCAGGCAACTCGGTTGTGGAGCAGAGTTCTGGCACTGATGCTTTTATGCAGCATGTCAGCTGACCTGTTTTCCAGCACAGGTTCGATTCAGTGGCTCATGTAGGTGTAAAAGTTAGTTGTTACAGCAAAGGCAGTGCCATCTTTGCAAGTAGTGTGTGCGGACGACTACCAGCACCAAAGAGGAATGATACCATTCTGCACACAAGCATCAAAGTTAGGGTTAGGGTTAGGGTTAGCGGTTAGAATTAGGGTTAGGGTTAGCGTTAGGGTTTAGGGTTAGGGTTAGTGTTAGGGTTAGCGTTTACGGTTAGGGATAGGGGTTAGGGTTAGCGGTCAGGGTTAGTGGTAGGGTTAGGGTTAGGAGCACGGAGAGATGGTGCTTGGAATCATCAGTACGCAGTATTTGAAAAGTGACACTGCCTGGGCTGTCACAAATAACTTTTATACTTACATGAGCCTCTGTATCGAACCTGTGCTGGAAAACTGCTCTGCTTACATGCAAAACAAAAGCGTGAATGTCAGAACTCTGCTCCACAAACGAATTTCCTCAATCAGAGATGGTGCTGGGCGTCATCAGAACACTCTTTTTGCAAAGGTGGCACTGCCTTTGCTGTCACAAGTAAGTTTTACACCTACACGAACCACTGGATCCAACCTGTGTTCGAAAACCGGTCTTCTGACATACTGCATAAAAGGATCAGTGTCAGACCTCTGCTCCATCACCGAGTTGCCTGCACTCAGAGATGGTGCTGCGAGTCATCAGCAGGCACTATTTGCAAAGGTGCCACTGCCTGTGCTGTTACAAGTAACTTTTACACAGGAGCAACTGGATCGAACCTGTGCATGTCAGCATGTAAGCAGACCTGTTTCCCAGCACAGATTCTATCCAGAGGCTCATGTAGGTGTAATTTAGTTGTGACAGCAAAGGCAGTGTCACCTTTTCAAATAGTGTGTACCGATGACTCCCAGCACGATCTCTGACTGGAGGCACTTCGGTTGTGGAGGAGAGTTCTGACATTGATGCTTTTATGGAGCATGTCAGCAGACAGGTTTTCCAACCCAGGTTCGATTCAGAAGCTCATGTATGTGTAAAAGTTACTTGTGACAGCTCAGGCAGTGCCATCTTTGCAAGTAGTGTGTGCTGATGACTCCCAGCACCATCTCTCCGTGCTGCTATGTCGGGTGTGCCGCACTTTTTAAACGTTTGTACACGTGCTCAGCAGGTCAGTATTTGATTTCACAGTACAATGTGCTTTGCAATGAACATTTAGCAGTAAAATTTAGCTTTGGCATCAAGGGCACTGTCTTTATTTCAAAGCTTACATGTGTACTGATGTCTCACAGCAGCATCTCTGAGTGCAGGCAACTCGGTTGTGGAGCAGAGTTCTGGCACTGATGCTTTTATGCAGCATGTCAGCGGACACGTTTTACAGCACAGGTTCGATCCAGTTGCTCCTGTGTAAAAGTTACTTGTAAAAGCAAAGGCAGTGGCACCTTTGCAAATAGTGCCTGCTGATGACTCGCAGCAGCATCTCTGAGTGCAGGCAATTCGGTTGTGGTGCAGCGTTCTGGCATTGACGCTTTTATGCAGCATGTCAGCCGACCTGTTTTCCAGCACGGGTTCGACCCAGTGGCTCATGTATGTGTGAAAGTTAGTTGTGACAGCAAAGGCAGTGCTACATTTGCAAACAGTGTGTGCTGATGAGTCCCAGCACCATCTCTCCGTGCTGCTATGTCGGGTGGCAGCACTGTTTAAACGTTTGTACATGTGCAGAGCAGGTCAGTATTTGATTTCACAGCGCAGTCTGCTTTGCAATGGGCTTTTAGTAGTAAAATTTAGTTGTGGCATCAATGGCAGTGTCTTTATTTCAAAGCTTACATGTGTACTGATGGCTCACAGCAGCATCTCTGAGTGCAGGCAACTCGGTTGTGGAGCAGAGTTCTGGCACTGATGCTTTTATGCAGCATGTCAGCTGACCTGTTTTCCAGCACAGGTTCGATTCAGTGGCTCATGTAGGTGTAAAAGTTAGTTGTTACAGCAAAGGCAGTGCCATCTTTGCAAGTAGTGTGTGCGGACGACTACCAGCACCAAAGAGGAATGATACCATTCTGCACACAAGCATCAAAGTTAGGGTTAGGGTTAGGGTTAGCGGTTAGAATTAGGGTTAGGGTTAGCGTTAGGGTTTAGGGTTAGGGTTAGTGTTAGGGTTAGCGTTTACGGTTAGGGATAGGGGTTAGGGTTAGCGGTCAGGGTTAGTGGTAGGGTTAGGGTTAGGAGCACGGAGAGATGGTGCTTGGAATCATCAGTACGCAGTATTTGAAAAGTGACACTGCCTGGGCTGTCACAAATAACTTTTATACTTACATGAGCCTCTGTATCGAACCTGTGCTGGAAAACTGCTCTGCTTACATGCAAAACAAAAGCGTGAATGTCAGAACTCTGCTCCACAAACGAATTTCCTCAATCAGAGATGGTGCTGGGCGTCATCAGAACACTCTTTTTGCAAAGGTGGCACTGCCTTTGCTGTCACAAGTAAGTTTTACACCTACACGAACCACTGGATCCAACCTGTGTTCGAAAACCGGTCTTCTGACATACTGCATAAAAGGATCAGTGTCAGACCTCTGCTCCATCACCGAGTTGCCTGCACTCAGAGATGGTGCTGCGAGTCATCAGCAGGCACTATTTGCAAAGGTGCCACTGCCTGTGCTGTTACAAGTAACTTTTACACAGGAGCAACTGGATCGAACCTGTGCATGTCAGCATGTAAGCAGACCTGTTTCCCAGCACAGATTCTATCCAGAGGCTCATGTAGGTGTAATTTAGTTGTGACAGCAAAGGCAGTGTCACCTTTTCAAATAGTGTGTACCGATGACTCCCAGCACGATCTCTGACTGGAGGCACTTCGGTTGTGGAGGAGAGTTCTGACATTGATGCTTTTATGGAGCATGTCAGCAGACAGGTTTTCCAACCCAGGTTCGATTCAGAAGCTCATGTATGTGTAAAAGTTACTTGTGACAGCTCAGGCAGTGCCATCTTTGCAAGTAGTGTGTGCTGATGACTCCCAGCACCATCTCTCCGTGCTGCTATGTCGGGTGTGCCGCACTTTTTAAACGTTTGTACACGTGCTCAGCAGGTCAGTATTTGATTTCACAGTACAATGTGCTTTGCAATGAACATTTAGCAGTAAAATTTAGCTTTGGCATCAAGGGCACTGTCTTTATTTCAAAGCTTACATGTGTACTGATGTCTCACAGCAGCATCTCTGAGTGCAGGCAACTCGGTTGTGGAGCAGAGTTCTGGCACTGATGCTTTTATGCAGCATGTCAGCGGACACGTTTTACAGCACAGGTTCGATCCAGTTGCTCCTGTGTAAAAGTTACTTGTAAAAGCAAAGGCAGTGGCACCTTTGCAAATAGTGCCTGCTGAGGACTCGCAGCAGCATCTCTGAGTGCAGGCAATTCGGTTGTGGTGCAGCGTTCTGGCATTGACGCTTTTATGCAGCATGTCAGCCGACCTGTTTTCCAGCACGGGTTCGACCCAGTGGCTCATGTATGTGTGAAAGTTAGTTGTGACAGCAAAGGCAGTGCTACATTTGCAAACAGTGTGTGCTGATGAGTCCCAGCACCATTTCTCCGTGCTGCTATGTCGGGTGGCAGCACTGTTTAAACGTTTGTACATGTGCAGAGCAGGTCAGTATTTGATTTCACAGCGCAGTCTGCTTTGCAATGGGCTTTTAGTAGTAAAATTTAGTTGTGGCATCAATGGCAGTGTCTTTATTTCAAAGCTTACATGTGTACTGATGGCTCACAGCAGCATCTCTGAGTGCAGGCAACTCGGTTGTGGAGCAGAGTTCTGGCACTGATGCTTTTATGCAGCATGTCAGCGGACACGTTTTACAGCACAGGTTCGATTCAGTGGCTCATGTAGGTGTAAAAGTTAGTTGTTACAGCAAAGGCAGTGCCATCTTTGCAAGTAGTGTGTGCGGACGACTACCAGCACCAAAGAGGAATGATACCATTCTGCACACAAGCATCAAAGTTAGGGTTAGGGTTAGGGTTAGCGGTTAGAATTAGGGTTAGGGTTAGCGTTAGGGTTTAGGGTTAGGGTTAGTGTTAGGGTTAGCGTTTACGGTTAGGGATAGGGGTTAGGGTTAGCGGTCAGGGTTAGTGGTAGGGTTAGGGTTAGGAGCACGGAGAGATGGTGCTTGGAATCATCAGTACGCAGTATTTGAAAAGTGACACTGCCTGGGCTGTCACAAATAACTTTTATACTTACATGAGCCTCTGTATCGAACCTGTGCTGGAAAACTGCTCTGCTTACATGCAAAACAAAAGCGTGAATGTCAGAACTCTGCTCCACAAACGAATTTCCTCAATCAGAGATGGTGCTGGGCGTCATCAGAACACTCTTTTTGCAAAGGTGGCACTGCCTTTGCTGTCACAAGTAAGTTTTACACCTACACGAACCACTGGATCCAACCTGTGTTCGAAAACCGGTCTTCTGACATACTGCATAAAAGGATCAGTGTCAGACCTCTGCTCCATCACCGAGTTGCCTGCACTCAGAGATGGTGCTGCGAGTCATCAGCAGGCACTATTTGCAAAGGTGCCACTGCCTGTGCTGTTACAAGTAACTTTTACACAGGAGCAACTGGATCGAACCTGTGCATGTCAGCATGTAAGCAGACCTGTTTCCCAGCACAGATTCTATCCAGAGGCTCATGTAGGTGTAATTTAGTTGTGACAGCAAAGGCAGTGTCACCTTTTCAAATAGTGTGTACCGATGACTCCCAGCACGATCTCTGACTGGAGGCACTTCGGTTGTGGAGGAGAGTTCTGACATTGATGCTTTTATGGAGCATGTCAGCAGACAGGTTTTCCAACCCAGGTTCGATTCAGAAGCTCATGTATGTGTAAAAGTTACTTGTGACAGCTCAGGCAGTGCCATCTTTGCAAGTAGTGTGTGCTGATGACTCCCAGCACCATCTCTCCGTGCTGCTATGTCGGGTGTGCCGCACTTTTTAAACGTTTGTACACGTGCTCAGCAGGTCAGGATTTGATTTCACAGTACAATGTGCTTTGCAATGAACATTTAGCAGTAAAATTTAGCTTTGGCATCAAGGGCACTGTCTTTATTTCAAAGCTTACATGTGTACTGATGTCTCACAGCAGCATCTCTGAGTGCAGGCAACTCGGTTGTGGAGCAGAGTTCTGGCACTGATGCTTTTATGCAGCATGTCAGCGGACACGTTTTACAGCACAGGTTCGATCCAGTTGCTCCTGTGTAAAAGTTACTTGTAAAAGCAAAGGCAGTGGCACCTTTGCAAATAGTGCCTGCTGATGACTCGCAGCAGGCATCTCTGAGTGCAGGCAATTCGGTTGTGGTGCAGCGTTCTGGCATTGACGCTTTTATGCAGCATGTCAGCCGACCTGTTTTCCAGCACGGGTTCGACCCAGTGGCTCATGTATGTGTGAAAGTTAGTTGTGACAGCAAAGGCAGTGCTACATTTGCAAACAGTGTGTGCTGATGAGTCCCAGCACCATCTCTCCGTGCTGCTATGTCGGGTGGCAGCACTGTTTAAACGTTTGTACATGTGCAGAGCAGGTCAGTATTTGATTTCACAGCGCAGTCTGCTTTGCAATGGGCTTTTAGTAGTAAAATTTAGTTGTGGCATCAATGGCAGTGTCTTTATTTCAAAGCTTACATGTGTACTGATGGCTCACAGCAGCATCTCTGAGTGCAGGCAACTCGGTTGTGGAGCAGAGTTCTGGCACTGATGCTTTTATGCAGCATGTCAGCTGACCTGTTTTACAGCACAGGTTCGATTCAGTGGCTCATGTAGGTGTAAAAGTTAGTTGTTACAGCAAAGGCAGTGCCATCTTTGCAAGTAGTGTGTGCGGACGACTACCAGCACCAAAGAGGAATGATACCATTCTGCACACAAGCATCAAAGTTAGGGTTAGGGTTAGGGTTAGCGGTTAGAATTAGGGTTAGGGTTAGCGTTAGGGTTTAGGGTTAGGGTTAGTGTTAGGGTTAGCGTTTACGGTTAGGGATAGGGGTTAGGGTTAGCGGTCAGGGTTAGTGGTAGGGTTAGGGTTAGGAGCACGGAGAGATGGTGCTTGGAATCATCAGTACGCAGTATTTGAAAAGTGACACTGCCTGGGCTGTCACAAATAACTTTTATACTTACATGAGCCTCTGTATCGAACCTGTGCTGGAAAACTGCTCTGCTTACATGCAAAACAAAAGCGTGAATGTCAGAACTCTGCTCCACAAACGAATTTCCTCAATCAGAGATGGTGCTGGGCGTCATCAGAACACTCTTTTTGCAAAGGTGGCACTGCCTTTGCTGTCACAAGTAAGTTTTACACCTACACGAACCACTGGATCCAACCTGTGTTCGAAAACCGGTCTTCTGACATACTGCATAAAAGGATCAGTGTCAGACCTCTGCTCCATCACCGAGTTGCCTGCACTCAGAGATGGTGCTGCGAGTCATCAGCAGGCACTATTTGCAAAGGTGCCACTGCCTGTGCTGTTACAAGTAACTTTTACACAGGAGCAACTGGATCGAACCTGTGCATGTCAGCATGTAAGCAGACCTGTTTCCCAGCACAGATTCTATCCAGAGGCTCATGTAGGTGTAAAACTTACTTGTGACAGCAAAGGCAGTGCCACCTTTGCAAATAGTGTGTACCGATGACTCCCAGCACGATCTCTGACTGGAGGCACTTCGGTTGTGGAGGAGAGTTCTGACATTGATGCTTTTATGGAGCATGTCAGCAGACAGGTTTTCCAACCCAGGTTCGATTCAGAAGCTCATGTATGTGTAAAAGTTACTTGTGACAGCTCAGGCAGTGCCATCTTTGCAAGTAGTGTGTGCTGATGACTCCCAGCACCATCTCTCCGTGCTGCTATGTCGGGTGTGCCGCACTTTTTAAACGTTTGTACACGTGCTCAGCAGGTCAGTATTTGATTTCACAGTACAATGTGCTTTGCAATGAACATTTAGCAGTAAAATTTAGCTTTGGCATCAAGGGCACTGTCTTTATTTCAAAGCTTACATGTGTACTGATGTCTCACAGCAGCATCTCTGAGTGCAGGCAACTCGGTTGTGGAGCAGAGTTCTGGCACTGATGCTTTTATGCAGCATGTCAGCGGACACGTTTTACAGCACAGGTTCGATCCAGTTGCTCCTGTGTAAAAGTTACTTGTAAAAGCAAAGGCAGTGGCACCTTTGCAAATAGTGCCTGCTGAGGACTCGCAGCAGCATCTCTGAGTGCAGGCAATTCGGTTGTGGTGCAGCGTTCTGGCATTGACGCTTTTATGCAGCATGTCAGCCGACCTGTTTTCCAGCACGGGTTCGACCCAGTGGCTCATGTATGTGTGAAAGTTAGTTGTGACAGCAAAGGCAGTGCTACATTTGCAAACAGTGTGTGCTGATGAGTCCCAGCACCATCTCTCCGTGCTGCTATGTCGGGTGGCAGCACTGTTTAAACGTTTGTACATGTGCAGAGCAGGTCAGTATTTGATTTCACAGCGCAGTCTGCTTTGCAATGGGCTTTTAGTAGTAAAATTTAGTTGTGGCATCAATGGCAGTGTCTTTATTTCAAAGCTTACATGTGTACTGATGGCTCACAGCAGCATCTCTGAGTGCAGGCAACTCGGTTGTGGAGCAGAGTTCTGGCACTGATGCTTTTATGCAGCATGTCAGCTGACCTGTTTTCCAGCACAGGTTCGATTCAGTGGCTCATGTAGGTGTAAAAGTTAGTTGTTACAGCAAAGGCAGTGCCATCTTTGCAAGTAGTGTGTGCGGACGACTACCAGCACCAAAGAGGAATGATACCATTCTGCACACAAGCATCAAAGTTAGGGTTAGGGTTAGGGTTAGCGGTTAGAATTAGGGTTAGGGTTAGCGTTAGGGTTTAGGGTTAGGGTTAGTGTTAGGGTTAGCGTTTACGGTTAGGGATAGGGGTTAGGGTTAGCGGTCAGGGTTAGTGGTAGGGTTAGGGTTAGGAGCACGGAGAGATGGTGCTTGGAATCATCAGTACGCAGTATTTGAAAAGTGACACTGCCTGGGCTGTCACAAATAACTTTTATACTTACATGAGCCTCTGTATCGAACCTGTGCTGGAAAACTGCTCTGCTTACATGCAAAACAAAAGCGTGAATGTCAGAACTCTGCTCCACAAACGAATTTCCTCAATCAGAGATGGTGCTGGGCGTCATCAGAACACTCTTTTTGCAAAGGTGGCACTGCCTTTGCTGTCACAAGTAAGTTTTACACCTACACGAACCACTGGATCCAACCTGTGTTCGAAAACCGGTCTTCTGACATACTGCATAAAAGGATCAGTGTCAGACCTCTGCTCCATCACCGAGTTGCCTGCACTCAGAGATGGTGCTGCAAGTCATCAGCAGGCACTATTTGCAAAGGTGCCACTGCCTGTGCTGTTACAAGTAACTTTTACACAGGAGCAACTGGATCGAACCTGTGCATGTCAGCATGTAAGCAGACCTGTTTCCCAGCACAGATTCTATCCAGAGGCTCATGTAGGTGTAATTTAGTTGTGACAGCAAAGGCAGTGTCACCTTTTCAAATAGTGTGTACCGATGACTCCCAGCACGATCTCTGACTGGAGGCACTTCGGTTGTGGAGGAGAGTTCTGACATTGATGCTTTTATGGAGCATGTCAGCAGACAGGTTTTCCAACCCAGGTTCGATTCAGAAGCTCATGTATGTGTAAAAGTTACTTGTGACAGCTCAGGCAGTGCCATCTTTGCAAGTAGTGTGTGCTGATGACTCCCAGCACCATCTCTCCGTGCTGCTATGTCGGGTGTGCCGCACTTTTTAAACGTTTGTACACGTGCTCAGCAGGTCAGTATTTGATTTCACAGTACAATGTGCTTTGCAATGAACATTTAGCAGTAAAATTTAGCTTTGGCATCAAGGGCACTGTCTTTATTTCAAAGCTTACATGTGTACTGATGTCTCACAGCAGCATCTCTGAGTGCAGGCAACTCGGTTGTGGAGCAGAGTTCTGGCACTGATGCTTTTATGCAGCATGTCAGCGGACACGTTTTACAGCACAGGTTCGATCCAGTTGCTCCTGTGTAAAAGTTACTTGTAAAAGCAAAGGCAGTGGCACCTTTGCAAATAGTGCCTGCTGAGGACTCGCAGCAGCATCTCTGAGTGCAGGCAATTCGGTTGTGGTGCAGCGTTCTGGCATTGACGCTTTTATGCAGCATGTCAGCCGACCTGTTTTCCAGCACGGGTTCGACCCAGTGGCTCATGTATGTGTGAAAGTTAGTTGTGACAGCAAAGGCAGTGCTACATTTGCAAACAGTGTGTGCTGATGAGTCCCAGCACCATCTCTCCGTGCTGCTATGTCGGGTGGCAGCACTGTTTAAACGTTTGTACATGTGCAGAGCAGGTCAGTATTTGATTTCACAGCGCAGTCTGCTTTGCAATGGGCTTTTAGTAGTAAAATTTAGTTGTGGCATCAATGGCAGTGTCTTTATTTCAAAGCTTACATGTGTACTGATGGCTCACAGCAGCATCTCTGAGTGCAGGCAACTCGGTTGTGGAGCAGAGTTCTGGCACTGATGCTTTTATGCAGCATGTCAGCTGACCTGTTTTCCAGCACAGGTTCGATTCAGTGGCTCATGTAGGTGTAAAAGTTAGTTGTTACAGCAAAGGCAGTGCCATCTTTGCAAGTAGTGTGTGCGGACGACTTACCAGCACCAAAGAGGGAATGATACCATTCTGCACACAAGCATCAAAGTTAGGGTTAGGGTTAGGGTTAGCGGTTAGAATTAGGGTTAGGGTTAGCGTTAGGGTTTAGGGTTAGGGTTAGTGTTAGGGTTAGCGTTTACGGTTAGGGATAGGGGTTAGGGTTAGCGGTCAGGGTTAGTGGTAGGGTTAGGGTTAGGAGCACGGAGAGATGGTGCTTGGAATCATCAGTACGCAGTATTTGAAAAGTGACACTGCCTGGGCTGTCACAAATAACTTTTATACTTACATGAGCCTCTGTATCGAACCTGTGCTGGAAAACTGCTCTGCTTACATGCAAAACAAAAGCGTGAATGTCAGAACTCTGCTCCACAAACGAATTTCCTCAATCAGAGATGGTGCTGGGCGTCATCAGAACACTCTTTTTGCAAAGGTGGCACTGCCTTTGCTGTCACAAGTAAGTTTTACACCTACACGAACCACTGGATCCAACCTGTGTTCGAAAACCGGTCTTCTGACATACTGCATAAAAGGATCAGTGTCAGACCTCTGCTCCATCACCGAGTTGCCTGCACTCAGAGATGGTGCTGCGAGTCATCAGCAGGCACTATTTGCAAAGGTGCCACTGCCTGTGCTGTTACAAGTAACTTTTACACAGGAGCAACTGGATCGAACCTGTGCATGTCAGCATGTAAGCAGACCTGTTTCCCAGCACAGATTCTATCCAGAGGCTCATGTAGGTGTAATTTAGTTGTGACAGCAAAGGCAGTGTCACCTTTTCAAATAGTGTGTACCGATGACTCCCAGCACGATCTCTGACTGGAGGCACTTCGGTTGTGGAGGAGAGTTCTGACATTGATGCTTTTATGGAGCATGTCAGCAGACAGGTTTTCCAACCCAGGTTCGATTCAGAAGCTCATGTATGTGTAAAGTTACTTGTGACAGCTCAGGCAGTGCCATCTTTGCAAGTAGTGTGTGCTGATGACTCCCAGCACCATCTCTCCGTGCTGCTATGTCGGGTGTGCCGCACTTTTTAAACGTTTGTACACGTGCTCAGCAGGTCAGTATTTGATTTCACAGTACAATGTGCTTTGCAATGAACATTTAGCAGTAAAATTTAGCTTTGGCATCAAGGGCACTGTCTTTATTTCAAAGCTTACATGTGTACTGATGTCTCACAGCAGCATCTCTGAGTGCAGGCAACTCGGTTGTGGAGCAGAGTTCTGGCACTGATGCTTTTATGCAGCATGTCAGCGGACACGTTTTACAGCACAGGTTCGATCCAGTTGCTCCTGTGTAAAAGTTACTTGTAAAAGCAAAGGCAGTGGCACCTTTGCAAATAGTGCCTGCTGATGACTCGCAGCAGCATCTCTGAGTGCAGGCAATTCGGTTGTGGTGCAGCGTTCTGGCATTGACGCTTTTATGCAGCATGTCAGCCGACCTGTTTTCCAGCACGGGTTCGACCCAGTGGCTCATGTATGTGTGAAAGTTAGTTGTGACAGCAAAGGCAGTGCTACATTTGCAAACAGTGTGTGCTGATGAGTCCCAGCACCATCTCTCCGTGCTGCTATGTCGGGTGGCAGCACTGTTTAAACGTTTGTACATGTGCAGAGCAGGTCAGTATTTGATTTCACAGCGCAGTCTGCTTTGCAATGGGCTTTTAGTAGTAAAATTTAGTTGTGGCATCAATGGCAGTGTCTTTATTTCAAAGCTTACATGTGTACTGATGGCTCACAGCAGCATCTCTGAGTGCAGGCAACTCGGTTGTGGAGCAGAGTTCTGGCACTGATGCTTTTATGCAGCATGTCAGCGGACACGTTTTACAGCACAGGTTCGATTCAGTGGCTCATGTAGGTGTAAAAGTTAGTTGTTACAGCAAAGGCAGTGCCATCTTTGCAAGTAGTGTGTGCGGACGACTACCAGCACCAAAGAGGAATGATACCATTCTGCACACAAGCATCAAAGTTAGGGTTAGGGTTAGGGTTAGCGGTTAGAATTAGGGTTAGGGTTAGCGTTAGGGTTTAGGGTTAGGGTTAGTGTTAGGGTTAGCGTTTACGGTTAGGGATAGGGGTTAGGGTTAGCGGTCAGGGTTAGTGGTAGGGTTAGGGTTAGGAGCACGGAGAGATGGTGCTTGGAATCATCAGTACGCAGTATTTGAAAAGTGACACTGCCTGGGCTGTCACAAATAACTTTTATACTTACATGAGCCTCTGTATCGAACCTGTGCTGGAAAACTGCTCTGCTTACATGCGAAACAAAAGCGTGAATGTCAGAACTCTGCTCCACAAACGAATTTCCTCAATCAGAGATGGTGCTGGGCGTCATCAGAACACTCTTTTTGCAAAGGTGGCACTGCCTTTGCTGTCACAAGTAAGTTTTACACCTACACGAACCACTGGATCCAACCTGTGTTCGAAAACCGGTCTTCTGACATACTGCATAAAAGGATCAGTGTCAGACCTCTGCTCCATCACCGAGTTGCCTGCACTCAGAGATGGTGCTGCGAAGTCATCAGCAGGCACTATTTGCAAAGGTGCCACTGCCTGTGCTGTTACAAGTAACTTTTACACAGGAGCAACTGGATCGAACCTGTGCATGTCAGCATGTAAGCAGACCTGTTTCCCAGCACAGATTCTATCCAGAGGCTCATGTAGGTGTAATTTAGTTGTGACAGCAAAGGCAGTGTCACCTTTTCAAATAGTGTGTACCGATGACTCCCAGCACGATCTCTGACTGGAGGCACTTCGGTTGTGGAGGAGAGTTCTGACATTGATGCTTTTATGGAGCATGTCAGCAGACAGGTTTTCCAACCCAGGTTCGATTCAGAAGCTCATGTATGTGTAAAAGTTACTTGTGACAGCTCAGGCAGTGCCATCTTTGCAAGTAGTGTGTGCTGATGACTCCCAGCACCATCTCTCCGTGCTGCTATGTCGGGTGTGCCGCACTTTTTAAACCTTTGTACACGTGCTCAGCAGGTCAGTATTTGATTTCACAGTACAATGTGCTTTGCAATGAACATTTAGCAGTAAAATTTAGCTTTGGCATCAAGGGCACTGTCTTTATTTCAAAGCTTACATGTGTACTGATGTCTCACAGCAGCATCTCTGAGTGCAGGCAACTCGGTTGTGGAGCAGAGTTCTGGCACTGATGCTTTTATGCAGCATGTCAGCGGACACGTTTTACAGCACAGGTTCGATCCAGTTGCTCCTGTGTAAAAGTTACTTGTAAAAGCAAAGGCAGTGGCACCTTTGCAAATAGTGCCTGCTGATGACTCGCAGCAGCATCTCTGAGTGCAGGCAATTCGGTTGTGGTGCAGCGTTCTGGCATTGACGCTTTTATGCAGCATGTCAGCCGACCTGTTTTCCAGCACGGGTTCGACCCAGTGGCTCATGTATGTGTGAAAGTTAGTTGTGACAGCAAAGGCAGTGCTACATTTGCAAACAGTGTGTGCTGATGAGTCCCAGCACCATCTCTCCGTGCTGCTATGTCGGGTGGCAGCACTGTTTAAACGTTTGTACATGTGCAGAGCAGGTCAGTATTTGATTTCACAGCGCAGTCTGCTTTGCAATGGGCTTTTAGTAGTAAAATTTAGTTGTGGCATCAATGGCAGTGTCTTTATTTCAAAGCTTACATGTGTACTGATGGCTCACAGCAGCATCTCTGAGTGCAGGCAACTCGGTTGTGGAGCAGAGTTCTGGCACTGATGCTTTTATGCAGCATGTCAGCTGACCTGTTTTCCAGCACAGGTTCGATTCAGTGGCTCATGTAGGTGTAAAAGTTAGTTGTTACAGCAAAGGCAGTGCCATCTTTGCAAGTAGTGTGTGCGGACGACTACCAGCACCAAAGAGGAATGATACCATTCTGCACACAAGCATCAAAGTTAGGGTTAGGGTTAGGGTTAGCGGTTAGAATTAGGGTTAGGGTTAGCGTTAGGGTTTAGGGTTAGGGTTAGTGTTAGGGTTAGCGTTTACGGTTAGGGATAGGGGTTAGGGTTAGCGGTCAGGGTTAGTGGTAGGGTTAGGGTTAGGAGCACGGAGAGATGGTGCTTGGAATCATCAGTACGCAGTATTTGAAAAGTGACACTGCCTGGGCTGTCACAAATAACTTTTATACTTACATGAGCCTCTGTATCGAACCTGTGCTGGAAAACTGCTCTGCTTACATGCAAAACAAAAGCGTGAATGTCAGAACTCTGCTCCACAAACGAATTTCCTCAATCAGAGATGGTGCTGGGCGTCATCAGAACACTCTTTTTGCAAAGGTGGCACTGCCTTTGCTGTCACAAGTAAGTTTTACACCTACACGAACCACTGGATCCAACCTGTGTTCGAAAACCGGTCTTCTGACATACTGCATAAAAGGATCAGTGTCAGACCTCTGCTCCATCACCGAGTTGCCTGCACTCAGAGATGGTGCTGCGAGTCATCAGCAGGCACTATTTGCAAAGGTGCCACTGCCTGTGCTGTTACAAGTAACTTTTACACAGGAGCAACTGGATCGAACCTGTGCATGTCAGCATGTAAGCAGACCTGTTTCCCAGCACAGATTCTATCCAGAGGCTCATGTAGGTGTAATTTAGTTGTGACAGCAAAGGCAGTGTCACCTTTTCAAATAGTGTGTACCGATGACTCCCAGCACGATCTCTGACTGGAGGCACTTCGGTTGTGGAGGAGAGTTCTGACATTGATGCTTTTATGGAGCATGTCAGCAGACAGGTTTTCCAACCCAGGTTCGATTCAGAAGCTCATGTATGTGTAAAAGTTACTTGTGACAGCTCAGGCAGTGCCATCTTTGCAAGTAGTGTGTGCTGATGACTCCCAGCACCATCTCTCCGTGCTGCTATGTCGGGTGTGCCGCACTTTTTAAACGTTTGTACACGTGCTCAGCAGGTCAGGATTTGATTTCACAGTACAATGTGCTTTGCAATGAACATTTAGCAGTAAAATTTAGCTTTGGCATCAAGGGCACTGTCTTTATTTCAAAGCTTACATGTGTACTGATGTCTCACAGCAGCATCTCTGAGTGCAGGCAACTCGGTTGTGGAGCAGAGTTCTGGCACTGATGCTTTTATGCAGCATGTCAGCGGACACGTTTTACAGCACAGGTTCGATCCAGTTGCTCCTGTGTAAAAGTTACTTGTAAAAGCAAAGGCAGTGGCACCTTTGCAAATAGTGCCTGCTGAGGACTCGCAGCAGCATCTCTGAGTGCAGGCAATTCGGTTGTGGTGCAGCGTTCTGGCATTGACGCTTTTATGCAGCATGTCAGCCGACCTGTTTTCCAGCACGGGTTCGACCCAGTGGCTCATGTATGTGTGAAAGTTAGTTGTGACAGCAAAGGCAGTGCTACATTTGCAAACAGTGTGTGCTGATGAGTCCCAGCACCATCTCTCCGTGCTGCTATGTCGGGTGGCAGCACTGTTTAAACGTTTGTACATGTGCAGAGCAGGTCAGTATTTGATTTCACAGCGCAGTCTGCTTTGCAATGGGCTTTTAGTAGTAAAATTTAGTTGTGGCATCAATGGCAGTGTCTTTATTTCAAAGCTTACATGTGTACTGATGGCTCACAGCAGCATCTCTGAGTGCAGGCAACTCGGTTGTGGAGCAGAGTTCTGGCACTGATGCTTTTATGCAGCATGTCAGCTGAGCTGTTTTCCAGCACAGGTTCGATTCAGTGGCTCATGTAGGTGTAAAAGTTAGTTGTTACAGCAAAGGCAGTGCCATCTTTGCAAGTAGTGTGTGCGGACGACTACCAGCACCAAAGAGGAATGATACCATTCTGCACACAAGCATCAAAGTTAGGGTTAGGGTTAGGGTTAGCGGTTAGAATTAGGGTTAGGGTTAGCGTTAGGGTTTAGGGTTAGGGTTAGTGTTAGGGTTAGCGTTTACGGTTAGGGATAGGGGTTAGGGTTAGCGGTCAGGGTTAGTGGTAGGGTTAGGGTTAGGAGCACGGAGAGATGGTGCTTGGAATCATCAGTACGCAGTATTTGAAAAGTGACACTGCCTGGGCTGTCACAAATAACTTTTATACTTACATGAGCCTCTGTATCGAACCTGTGCTGGAAAACTGCTCTGCTTACATGCAAAACAAAAGCGTGAATGTCAGAACTCTGCTCCACAAACGAATTTCCTCAATCAGAGATGGTGCTGGGCGTCATCAGAACACTCTTTTTGCAAAGGTGGCACTGCCTTTGCTGTCACAAGTAAGTTTTACACCTACACGAACCACTGGATCCAACCTGTGTTCGAAAACCGGTCTTCTGACATACTGCATAAAAGGATCAGTGTCAGACCTCTGCTCCATCACCGAGTTGCCTGCACTCAGAGATGGTGCTGCGAGTCATCAGCAGGCACTATTTGCAAAGGTGCCACTGCCTGTGCTGTTACAAGTAACTTTTACACAGGAGCAACTGGATCGAACCTGTGCATGTCAGCATGTAAGCAGACCTGTTTCCCAGCACAGATTCTATCCAGAGGCTCATGTAGGTGTAATTTAGTTGTGACAGCAAAGGCAGTGTCACCTTTTCAAATAGTGTGTACCGATGACTCCCAGCACGATCTCTGACTGGAGGCACTTCGGTTGTGGAGGAGAGTTCTGACATTGATGCTTTTATGGAGCATGTCAGCAGACAGGTTTTCCAACCCAGGTTCGATTCAGAAGCTCATGTATGTGTAAAAGTTACTTGTGACAGCTCAGGCAGTGCCATCTTTGCAAGTAGTGTGTGCTGATGACTCCCAGCACCATCTCTCCGTGCTGCTATGTCGGGTGTGCCGCACTTTTTAAACGTTTGTACACGTGCTCAGCAGGTCAGGATTTGATTTCACAGTACAATGTGCTTTGCAATGAACATTTAGCAGTAAAATTTAGCTTTGGCATCAAGGGCACTGTCTTTATTTCAAAGCTTACATGTGTACTGATGTCTCACAGCAGCATCTCTGAGTGCAGGCAACTCGGTTGTGGAGCAGAGTTCTGGCACTGATGCTTTTATGCAGCATGTCAGCGGACACGTTTTACAGCACAGGTTCGATCCAGTTGCTCCTGTGTAAAAGTTACTTGTAAAAGCAAAGGCAGTGGCACCTTTGCAAATAGTGCCTGCTGATGACTCGCAGCAGCATCTCTGAGTGCAGGCAATTCGGTTGTGGTGCAGCGTTCTGGCATTGACGCTTTTATGCAGCATGTCAGCCGACCTGTTTTCCAGCACGGGTTCGACCCAGTGGCTCATGTATGTGTGAAAGTTAGTTGTGACAGCAAAGGCAGTGCTACATTTGCAAACAGTGTGTGCTGATGAGTCCCAGCACCATCTCTCCGTGCTGCTATGTCGGGTGGCAGCACGTGTTTAAACGTTTGTACATGTGCAGAGCAGGTCAGTATTTGATTTCACAGCGCAGTCTGCTTTGCAATGGGCTTTTAGTAGTAAAATTTAGTTGTGGCATCAATGGCAGTGTCTTTATTTCAAAGCTTACATGTGTACTGATGGCTCACAGCAGCATCTCTGAGTGCAGGCAACTCGGTTGTGGAGCAGAGTTCTGGCACTGATGCTTTTATGCAGCATGTCAGCTGACCTGTTTTCCAGCACAGGTTCGATTCAGTGGCTCATGTAGGTGTAAAAGTTAGTTGTTACAGCAAAGGCAGTGCCATCTTTGCAAGTAGTGTGTGCGGACGACTACCAGCACCAAAGAGGAATGATGCCATTCTGCACACAAGCATCAAAGTTAGGGTTAGGGTTAGGGTTAGCGGTTAGAATTAGGGTTAGGGTTAGCGTTAGGGTTTAGGGTTAGGGTTAGTGTTAGGGTTAGCGTTTACGGTTAGGGATAGGGGTTAGGGTTAGCGGTCAGGGTTAGTGGTAGGGTTAGGGTTAGGAGCACGGAGAGATGGTGCTTGGAATCATCAGTACGCAGTATTTGAAAAGTGACACTGCCTGGGCTGTCACAAATAACTTTTATACTTACATGAGCCTCTGTATCGAACCTGTGCTGGAAAACTGCTCTGCTTACATGCAAAACAAAAGCGTGAATGTCAGAACTCTGCTCCACAAACGAATTTCCTCAATCAGAGATGGTGCTGGGCGTCATCAGAACACTCTTTTTGCAAAGGTGGCACTGCCTTTGCTGTCACAAGTAAGTTTTACACCTACACGAACCACTGGATCCAACCTGTGTTCGAAAACCGGTCTTCTGACATACTGCATAAAAGGATCAGTGTCAGACCTCTGCTCCATCACCGAGTTGCCTGCACTCAGAGATGGTGCTGCGAGTCATCAGCAGGCACTATTTGCAAAGGTGCCACTGCCTGTGCTGTTACAAGTAACTTTTACACAGGAGCAACTGGATCGAACCTGTGCATGTCAGCATGTAAGCAGACCTGTTTCCCAGCACAGATTCTATCCAGAGGCTCATGTAGGTGTAATTTAGTTGTGACAGCAAAGGCAGTGTCACCTTTTCAAATAGTGTGTACCGATGACTCCCAGCACGATCTCTGACTGGAGGCACTTCGGTTGTGGAGGAGAGTTCTGACATTGATGCTTTTATGGAGCATGTCAGCAGACAGGTTTTCCAACCCAGGTTCGATTCAGAAGCTCATGTATGTGTAAAAGTTACTTGTGACAGCTCAGGCAGTGCCATCTTTGCAAGTAGTGTGTGCTGATGACTCCCAGCACCATCTCTCCGTGCTGCTATGTCGGGTGTGCCGCACTTTTTAAACGTTTGTACACGTGCTCAGCAGGTCAGGATTTGATTTCACAGTACAATGTGCTTTGCAATGAACATTTAGCAGTAAAATTTAGCTTTGGCATCAAGGGCACTGTCTTTATTTCAAAGCTTACATGTGTACTGATGTCTCACAGCAGCATCTCTGAGTGCAGGCAACTCGGTTGTGGAGCAGAGTTCTGGCACTGATGCTTTTATGCAGCATGTCAGCAGACACGTTTTACAGCACAGGTTCGATCCAGTTGCTCCTGTGTAAAAGTTACTTGTAAAAGCAAAGGCAGTGGCACCTTTGCAAATAGTGCCTGCTGATGACTCGCAGCAGCATCTCTGAGTGCAGGCAATTCGGTTGTGGTGCAGCGTTCTGGCATTGACGCTTTTATGCAGTATGTCAGCCGACCTGTTTTCCAGCACGGGTTCGACCCAGTGGCTCATGTATGTGTGAAAGTTAGTTGTGACAGCAAAGGCAGTGCTACATTTGCAAACAGTGTGTGCTGATGAGTCCCAGCACCATCTCTCCGTGCTGCTATGTCGGGTGGCAGCACGTGTTTAAACGTTTGTACATGTGCAGAGCAGGTCAGTATTTGATTTCACAGCGCAGTCTGCTTTGCAATGGGCTTTTAGTAGTAAAATTTAGTTGTGGCATCAATGGCAGTGTCTTTATTTCAAAGCTTACATGTGTACTGATGGCTCACAGCAGCATCTCTGAGTGCAGGCAACTCGGTTGTGGAGCAGAGTTCTGGCACTGATGCTTTTATGCAGCATGTCAGCTGACCTGTTTTCCAGCACAGGTTCGATTCAGTGGCTCATGTAGGTGTAAAAGTTAGTTGTTACAGCAAAGGCAGTGCCATCTTTGCAAGTAGTGTGTGCGGACGACTACCAGCACCAAAGAGGAATGATAGCCATTCTGCACACAAGCATCAAAGTTAGGGTTAGGGTTAGGGTTAGCGGTTAGAATTAGGGTTAGGGTTAGCGTTAGGGTTTAGGGTTAGGGTTAGTGTTAGGGTTAGCGTTTACGGTTAGGGATAGGGGTTAGGGTTAGCGGTCAGGGTTAGTGGTAGGGTTAGGGTTAGGAGCACGGAGAGATGGTGCTTGGAATCATCAGTACGCAGTATTTGAAAAGTGACACTGCCTGGGCTGTCACAAATAACTTTTATACTTACATGAGCCTCTGTATCGAACCTGTGCTGGAAAACTGCTCTGCTTACATGCAAAACAAAAGCGTGAATGTCAGAACTCTGCTCCACAAACGAATTTCCTCAATCAGAGATGGTGCTGGGCGTCATCAGAACACTCTTTTTGCAAAGGTGGCACTGCCTTTGCTGTCACAAGTAAGTTTTACACCTACACGAACCACTGGATCCAACCTGTGTTCGAAAACCGGTCTTCTGACATACTGCATAAAAGGATCAGTGTCAGACCTCTGCTCCATCACCGAGTTGCCTGCACTCAGAGATGGTGCTGCGAGTCATCAGCAGGCACTATTTGCAAAGGTGCCACTGCCTGTGCTGTTACAAGTAACTTTTACACAGGAGCAACTGGATCGAACCTGTGCATGTCAGCATGTAAGCAGACCTGTTTCCCAGCACAGATTCTATCCAGAGGCTCATGTAGGTGTAATTTAGTTGTGACAGCAAAGGCAGTGTCACCTTTTCAAATAGTGTGTACCGATGACTCCCAGCACGATCTCTGACTGGAGGCACTTCGGTTGTGGAGGAGAGTTCTGACATTGATGCTTTTATGGAGCATGTCAGCAGACAGGTTTTCCAACCCAGGTTCGATTCAGAAGCTCATGTATGTGTAAAAGTTACTTGTGACAGCTCAGGCAGTGCCATCTTTGCAAGTAGTGTGTGCTGATGACTCCCAGCACCATCTCTCCGTGCTGCTATGTCGGGTGTGCCGCACTTTTTAAACGTTTGTACACGTGCTCAGCAGGTCAGTATTTGATTTCACAGTACAATGTGCTTTGCAATGAACATTTAGCAGTAAAATTTAGCTTTGGCATCAAGGGCACTGTCTTTATTTCAAAGCTTACATGTGTACTGATGTCTCACAGCAGCATCTCTGAGTGCAGGCAACTCGGTTGTGGAGCAGAGTTCTGGCACTGATGCTTTTATGCAGCATGTCAGCAGACACGTTTTACAGCACAGGTTCGATCCAGTTGCTCCTGTGTAAAAGTTACTTGTAAAAGCAAAGGCAGTGGCACCTTTGCAAATAGTGCCTGCTGATGACTCGCAGCAGCATCTCTGAGTGCAGGCAATTCGGTTGTGGTGCAGCGTTCTGGCATTGACGCTTTTATGCAGCATGTCAGCCGACCTGTTTTCCAGCACGGGTTCGACCCAGTGGCTCATGTATGTGTGAAAGTTAGTTGTGACAGCAAAGGCAGTGCTACATTTGCAAACAGTGTGTGCTGATGAGTCCCAGCACCATCTCTCCGTGCTGCTATGTCGGGTGGCAGCACTGTTTAAACGTTTGTACATGTGCAGAGCAGGTCAGTATTTGATTTCACAGCGCAGTCTGCTTTGCAATGGGCTTTTAGTAGTAAAATTTAGTTGTGGCATCAATGGCAGTGTCTTTATTTCAAAGCTTACATGTGTACTGATGGCTCACAGCAGCATCTCTGAGTGCAGGCAACTCGGTTGTGGAGCAGAGTTCTGGCACTGATGCTTTTATGCAGCATGTCAGCGGACACGTTTTACAGCACAGGTTCGATTCAGTGGCTCATGTAGGTGTAAAAGTTAGTTGTTACAGCAAAGGCAGTGCCATCTTTGCAAGTAGTGTGTGCGGACGACTACCAGCACCAAAGAGGAATGATACCATTCTGCACACAAGCATCAAAGTTAGGGTTAGGGTTAGGGTTAGCGGTTAGAATTAGGGTTAGGGTTAGCGTTAGGGTTTAGGGTTAGGGTTAGTGTTAGGGTTAGCGTTTACGGTTAGGGATAGGGGTTAGGGTTAGCGGTCAGGGTTAGTGGTAGGGTTAGGGTTAGGAGCACGGAGAGATGGTGCTTGGAATCATCAGTACGCAGTATTTGAAAAGTGACACTGCCTGGGCTGTCACAAATAACTTTTATACTTACATGAGCCTCTGTATCGAACCTGTGCTGGAAAACTGCTCTGCTTACATGCAAAACAAAAGCGTGAATGTCAGAACTCTGCTCCACAAACGAATTTCCTCAATCAGAGATGGTGCTGGGCGTCATCAGAACACTCTTTTTGCAAAGGTGGCACTGCCTTTGCTGTCACAAGTAAGTTTTACACCTACACGAACCACTGGATCCAACCTGTGTTCGAAAACCGGTCTTCTGACATACTGCATAAAAGGATCAGTGTCAGACCTCTGCTCCATCACCGAGTTGCCTGCACTCAGAGATGGTGCTGCGAGTCATCAGCAGGCACTATTTGCAAAGGTGCCACTGCCTGTGCTGTTACAAGTAACTTTTACACAGGAGCAACTGGATCGAACCTGTGCATGTCAGCATGTAAGCAGACCTGTTTCCCAGCACAGATTCTATCCAGAGGCTCATGTAGGTGTAATTTAGTTGTGACAGCAAAGGCAGTGTCACCTTTTCAAATAGTGTGTACCGATGACTCCCAGCACGATCTCTGACTGGAGGCACTTCGGTTGTGGAGGAGAGTTCTGACATTGATGCTTTTATGGAGCATGTCAGCAGACAGGTTTTCCAACCCAGGTTCGATTCAGAAGCTCATGTATGTGTAAAAGTTACTTGTGACAGCTCAGGCAGTGCCATCTTTGCAAGTAGTGTGTGCTGATGACTCCCAGCACCATCTCTCCGTGCTGCTATGTCGGGTGTGCCGCACTTTTTAAACGTTTGTACACGTGCTCAGCAGGTCAGTATTTGATTTCACAGTACAATGTGCTTTGCAATGAACATTTAGCAGTAAAATTTAGCTTTGGCATCAAGGGCACTGTCTTTATTTCAAAGCTTACATGTGTACTGATGTCTCACAGCAGCATCTCTGAGTGCAGGCAACTCGGTTGTGGAGCAGAGTTCTGGCACTGATGCTTTTATGCAGCATGTCAGCAGACACGTTTTACAGCACAGGTTCGATCCAGTTGCTCCTGTGTAAAAGTTACTTGTAAAAGCAAAGGCAGTGGCACCTTTGCAAATAGTGCCTGCTGAGGACTCGCAGCAGCATCTCTGAGTGCAGGCAATTCGGTTGTGGTGCAGCGTTCTGGCATTGACGCTTTTATGCAGCTATGTCAGCCGACCTGTTTTCCAGCACGGGTTCGACCCAGTGGCTCATGTATGTGTGAAAGTTAGTTGTGACAGCAAAGGCAGTGCTACATTTGCAAACAGTGTGTGCTGATGAGTCCCAGCACCATCTCTCCGTGCTGCTATGTCGGGTGGCAGCACGTGTTTAAAACGTTTGTACATGTGCAGAGCAGGTCAGTATTTGATTTCACAGCGCAGTCTGCTTTGCAATGGGCTTTTAGTAGTAAAATTTAGTTGTGGCATCAATGGCAGTGTCTTTATTTCAAAGCTTACATGTGTACTGATGGCTCACAGCAGCATCTCTGAGTGCAGGCAACTCGGTTGTGGAGCAGAGTTCTGGCACTGATGCTTTTATGCAGCATGTCAGCGGACACGTTTTACAGCACAGGTTCGATTCAGTGGCTCATGTAGGTGTAAAAGTTAGTTGTTACAGCAAAGGCAGTGCCATCTTTGCAAGTAGTGTGTGCGGACGACTACCAGCACCAAAGAGGAATGATACCATTCTGCACACAAGCATCAAAGTTAGGGTTAGGGTTAGGGTTAGCGGTTAGAATTAGGGTTAGGGTTAGCGTTAGGGTTTAGGGTTAGGGTTAGTGTTAGGGTTAGCGTTTACGGTTAGGGATAGGGGTTAGGGTTAGCGGTCAGGGTTAGTGGTAGGGTTAGGGTTAGGAGCACGGAGAGATGGTGCTTGGAATCATCAGTACGCAGTATTTGAAAAGTGACACTGCCTGGGCTGTCACAAATAACTTTTATACTTACATGAGCCTCTGTATCGAACCTGTGCTGGAAAACTGCTCTGCTTACATGCAAAACAAAAGCGTGAATGTCAGAACTCTGCTCCACAAACGAATTTCCTCAATCAGAGATGGTGCTGGGCGTCATCAGAACACTCTTTTTGCAAAGGTGGCACTGCCTTTGCTGTCACAAGTAAGTTTTACACCTACACGAACCACTGGATCCAACCTGTGTTCGAAAACCGGTCTTCTGACATACTGCATAAAAGGATCAGTGTCAGACCTCTGCTCCATCACCGAGTTGCCTGCACTCAGAGATGGTGCTGCGAGTCATCAGCAGGCACTATTTGCAAAGGTGCCACTGCCTGTGCTGTTACAAGTAACTTTTACACAGGAGCAACTGGATCGAACCTGTGCATGTCAGCATGTAAGCAGACCTGTTTCCCAGCACAGATTCTATCCAGAGGCTCATGTAGGTGTAATTTAGTTGTGACAGCAAAGGCAGTGTCACCTTTTCAAATAGTGTGTACCGATGACTCCCAGCACGATCTCTGACTGGAGGCACTTCGGTTGTGGAGGAGAGTTCTGACATTGATGCTTTTATGGAGCATGTCAGCAGACAGGTTTTCCAACCCAGGTTCGATTCAGAAGCTCATGTATGTGTAAAAGTTACTTGTGACAGCTCAGGCAGTGCCATCTTTGCAAGTAGTGTGTGCTGATGACTCCCAGCACCATCTCTCCGTGCTGCTATGTCGGGTGTGCCGCACTTTTTAAACGTTTGTACACGTGCTCAGCAGGTCAGTATTTGATTTCACAGTACAATGTGCTTTGCAATGAACATTTAGCAGTAAAATTTAGCTTTGGCATCAAGGGCACTGTCTTTATTTCAAAGCTTACATGTGTACTGATGTCTCACAGCAGCATCTCTGAGTGCAGGCAACTCGGTTGTGGAGCAGAGTTCTGGCACTGATGCTTTTATGCAGCATGTCAGCGGACACGTTTTTACAGCACAGGTTCGATCCAGTTGCTCCTGTGTAAAAGTTACTTGTAAAAGCAAAGGCAGTGGCACCTTTGCAAATAGTGCCTGCTGAGGACTCGCAGCAGCATCTCTGAGTGCAGGCAATTCGGTTGTGGTGCAGCGTTCTGGCATTGACGCTTTTATGCAGTATGTCAGCCGACCTGTTTTCCAGCACGGGTTCGACCCAGTGGCTCATGTATGTGTGAAAGTTAGTTGTGACAGCAAAGGCAGTGCTACATTTGCAAACAGTGTGTGCTGATGAGTCCCAGCACCATCTCTCCGTGCTGCTATGTCGGGTGGCAGCACTGTTTAAACGTTTGTACATGTGCAGAGCAGGTCAGTATTTGATTTCACAGCGCAGTCTGCTTTGCAATGGGCTTTTAGTAGTAAAATTTAGTTGTGGCATCAATGGCAGTGTCTTTATTTCAAAGCTTACATGTGTACTGATGGCTCACAGCAGCATCTCTGAGTGCAGGCAACTCGGTTGTGGAGCAGAGTTCTGGCACTGATGCTTTTATGCAGCATGTCAGCTGAGCTGTTTTCCAGCACAGGTTCGATTCAGTGGCTCATGTAGGTGTAAAAGTTAGTTGTTACAGCAAAGGCAGTGCCATCTTTGCAAGTAGTGTGTGCGGACGACTACCAGCACCAAAGAGGAATGATACCATTCTGCACACAAGCATCAAAGTTAGGGTTAGGGTTAGGGTTAGCGGTTAGAATTAGGGTTAGGGTTAGCGTTAGGGTTTAGGGTTAGGGTTAGTGTTAGGGTTAGCGTTTACGGTTAGGGATAGGGGTTAGGGTTAGCGGTCAGGGTTAGTGGTAGGGTTAGGGTTAGGAGCACGGAGAGATGGTGCTTGGAATCATCAGTACGCAGTATTTGAAAAGTGACACTGCCTGGGCTGTCACAAATAACTTTTATACTTACATGAGCCTCTGTATCGAACCTGTGCTGGAAAACTGCTCTGCTTACATGCAAAACAAAAGCGTGAATGTCAGAACTCTGCTCCACAAACGAATTTCCTCAATCAGAGATGGTGCTGGGCGTCATCAGAACACTCTTTTTGCAAAGGTGGCACTGCCTTTGCTGTCACAAGTAAGTTTTACACCTACACGAACCACTGGATCCAACCTGTGTTCGAAAACCGGTCTTCTGACATACTGCATAAAAGGATCAGTGTCAGACCTCTGCTCCATCACCGAGTTGCCTGCACTCAGAGATGGTGCTGCGAGTCATCAGCAGGCACTATTTGCAAAGGTGCCACTGCCTGTGCTGTTACAAGTAACTTTTACACAGGAGCAACTGGATCGAACCTGTGCATGTCAGCATGTAAGCAGACCTGTTTCCCAGCACAGATTCTATCCAGAGGCTCATGTAGGTGTAATTTAGTTGTGACAGCAAAGGCAGTGTCACCTTTTCAAATAGTGTGTACCGATGACTCCCAGCACGATCTCTGACTGGAGGCACTTCGGTTGTGGAGGAGAGTTCTGACATTGATGCTTTTATGGAGCATGTCAGCAGACAGGTTTTCCAACCCAGGTTCGATTCAGAAGCTCATGTATGTGTAAAAGTTACTTGTGACAGCTCAGGCAGTGCCATCTTTGCAAGTAGTGTGTGCTGATGACTCCCAGCACCATCTCTCCGTGCTGCTATGTCGGGTGTGCCGCACTTTTTAAACGTTTGTACACGTGCTCAGCAGGTCAGTATTTGATTTCACAGTACAATGTGCTTTGCAATGAACATTTAGCAGTAAAATTTAGCTTTGGCATCAAGGGCACTGTCTTTATTTCAAAGCTTACATGTGTACTGATGTCTCACAGCAGCATCTCTGAGTGCAGGCAACTCGGTTGTGGAGCAGAGTTCTGGCACTGATGCTTTTATGCAGCATGTCAGCAGACACGTTTTACAGCACAGGTTCGATCCAGTTGCTCCTGTGTAAAAGTTACTTGTAAAAGCAAAGGCAGTGGCACCTTTGCAAATAGTGCCTGCTGATGACTCGCAGCAGCATCTCTGAGTGCAGGCAATTCGGTTGTGGTGCAGCGTTCTGGCATTGACGCTTTTATGCAGCTATGTCAGCCGACCTGTTTTCCAGCACGGGTTCGACCCAGTGGCTCATGTATGTGTGAAAGTTAGTTGTGACAGCAAAGGCAGTGCTACATTTGCAAACAGTGTGTGCTGATGAGTCCCAGCACCATCTCTCCGTGCTGCTATGTCGGGTGGCAGCAGTGTTTAAAACGTTTGTACATGTGCAGAGCAGGTCAGTATTTGATTTCACAGCGCAGTCTGCTTTGCAATGGGCTTTTAGTAGTAAAATTTAGTTGTGGCATCAATGGCAGTGTCTTTATTTCAAAGCTTACATGTGTACTGATGGCTCACAGCAGCATCTCTGAGTGCAGGCAACTCGGTTGTGGAGCAGAGTTCTGGCACTGATGCTTTTATGCAGCATGTCAGCTGACCTGTTTTCCAGCACAGGTTCGATTCAGTGGCTCATGTAGGTGTAAAAGTTAGTTGTTACAGCAAAGGCAGTGCCATCTTTGCAAGTAGTGTGTGCGGACGACTACCAGCACCAAAGAGGAATGATAGCCATTCTGCACACAAGCATCAAAGTTAGGGTTAGGGTTAGGGTTAGCGGTTAGAATTAGGGTTAGGGTTAGCGTTAGGGTTTAGGGTTAGGGTTAGTGTTAGGGTTAGCGTTTACGGTTAGGGATAGGGGTTAGGGTTAGCGGTCAGGGTTAGTGGTAGGGTTAGGGTTAGGAGCACGGAGAGATGGTGCTTGGAATCATCAGTACGCAGTATTTGAAAAGTGACACTGCCTGGGCTGTCACAAATAACTTTTATACTTACATGAGCCTCTGTATCGAACCTGTGCTGGAAAACTGCTCTGCTTACATGCAAAACAAAAGCGTGAATGTCAGAACTCTGCTCCACAAACGAATTTCCTCAATCAGAGATGGTGCTGGGCGTCATCAGAACACTCTTTTTGCAAAGGTGGCACTGCCTTTGCTGTCACAAGTAAGTTTTACACCTACACGAACCACTGGATCCAACCTGTGTTCGAAAACCGGTCTTCTGACATACTGCATAAAAGGATCAGTGTCAGACCTCTGCTCCATCACCGAGTTGCCTGCACTCAGAGATGGTGCTGCGAGTCATCAGCAGGCACTATTTGCAAAGGTGCCACTGCCTGTGCTGTTACAAGTAACTTTTACACAGGAGCAACTGGATCGAACCTGTGCATGTCAGCATGTAAGCAGACCTGTTTCCCAGCACAGATTCTATCCAGAGGCTCATGTAGGTGTAATTTAGTTGTGACAGCAAAGGCAGTGTCACCTTTTCAAATAGTGTGTACCGATGACTCCCAGCACGATCTCTGACTGGAGGCACTTCGGTTGTGGAGGAGAGTTCTGACATTGATGCTTTTATGGAGCATGTCAGCAGACAGGTTTTCCAACCCAGGTTCGATTCAGAAGCTCATGTATGTGTAAAAGTTACTTGTGACAGCTCAGGCAGTGCCATCTTTGCAAGTAGTGTGTGCTGATGACTCCCAGCACCATCTCTCCGTGCTGCTATGTCGGGTGTGCCGCACTTTTTAAACGTTTGTACACGTGCTCAGCAGGTCAGTATTTGATTTCACAGTACAATGTGCTTTGCAATGAACATTTAGCAGTAAAATTTAGCTTTGGCATCAAGGGCACTGTCTTTATTTCAAAGCTTACATGTGTACTGATGTCTCACAGCAGCATCTCTGAGTGCAGGCAACTCGGTTGTGGAGCAGAGTTCTGGCACTGATGCTTTTATGCAGCATGTCAGCGGACACGTTTTACAGCACAGGTTCGATCCAGTTGCTCCTGTGTAAAAGTTACTTGTAAAAGCAAAGGCAGTGGCACCTTTGCAAATAGTGCCTGCTGAGGACTCGCAGCAGCATCTCTGAGTGCAGGCAATTCGGTTGTGGTGCAGCGTTCTGGCATTGACGCTTTTATGCAGTATGTCAGCCGACCTGTTTTCCAGCACGGGTTCGACCCAGTGGCTCATGTATGTGTGAAAGTTAGTTGTGACAGCAAAGGCAGTGCTACATTTGCAAACAGTGTGTGCTGATGAGTCCCAGCACCATCTCTCCGTGCTGCTATGTCGGGTGGCAGCAGTGTTTAAACGTTTGTACATGTGCAGAGCAGGTCAGTATTTGATTTCACAGCGCAGTCTGCTTTGCAATGGGCTTTTAGTAGTAAAATTTAGTTGTGGCATCAATGGCAGTGTCTTTATTTCAAAGCTTACATGTGTACTGATGGCTCACAGCAGCATCTCTGAGTGCAGGCAACTCGGTTGTGGAGCAGAGTTCTGGCACTGATGCTTTTATGCAGCATGTCAGCTGACCTGTTTTCCAGCACAGGTTCGATTCAGTGGCTCATGTAGGTGTAAAAGTTAGTTGTTACAGCAAAGGCAGTGCCATCTTTGCAAGTAGTGTGTGCGGACGACTACCAGCACCAAAGAGGAATGATGCCATTCTGCACACAAGCATCAAAGTTAGGGTTAGGGTTAGGGTTAGCGGTTAGAATTAGGGTTAGGGTTAGGGTTAGGGTTTAGGGTTAGGGTTAGTGTTAGGGTTAGCGTTTACGGTTAGGGATAGGGGTTAGGGTTAGCGGTCAGGGTTAGTGGTAGGGTTAGGGTTAGGAGCTCGGAGAGATGGTGCTTGGAATCATCAGTACGCAGTATTTGAAAAGTGACACTGCCTGGGCTGTCACAAATAACTTTTATACTTACATGAGCCTCTGTATCGAACCTGTGCTGGAAAACTGCTCTGCTTACATGCAAAACAAAAGCGTGAATGTCAGAACTCTGCTCCACAAACGAATTTCCTCAATCAGAGATGGTGCTGGGCGTCATCAGAACACTCTTTTTGCAAAGGTGGCACTGCCTTTGCTGTCACAAGTAAGTTTTACACCTACACGAACCACTGGATCCAACCTGTGTTCGAAAACCGGTCTTCTGACATACTGCATAAAAGGATCAGTGTCAGACCTCTGCTCCATCACCGAGTTGCCTGCACTCAGAGATGGTGCTGCGAGTCATCAGCAGGCACTATTTGCAAAGGTGCCACTGCCTGTGCTGTTACAAGTAACTTTTACACAGGAGCAACTGGATCGAACCTGTGCATGTCAGCATGTAAGCAGACCTGTTTCCCAGCACAGATTCTATCCAGAGGCTCATGTAGGTGTAATTTAGTTGTGACAGCAAAGGCAGTGTCACCTTTTCAAATAGTGTGTACCGATGACTCCCAGCACGATCTCTGACTGGAGGCACTTCGGTTGTGGAGGAGAGTTCTGACATTGATGCTTTTATGGAGCATGTCAGCAGACAGGTTTTCCAACCCAGGTTCGATTCAGAAGCTCATGTATGTGTAAAAGTTACTTGTGACAGCTCAGGCAGTGCCATCTTTGCAAGTAGTGTGTGCTGATGACTCCCAGCACCATCTCTCCGTGCTGCTATGTCGGGTGTGCCGCACTTTTTAAACCTTTGTACACGTGCTCAGCAGGTCAGTATTTGATTTCACAGTACAATGTGCTTTGCAATGAACATTTAGCAGTAAAATTTAGCTTTGGCATCAAGGGCACTGTCTTTATTTCAAAGCTTACATGTGTACTGATGTCTCACAGCAGCATCTCTGAGTGCAGGCAACTCGGTTGTGGAGCAGAGTTCTGGCACTGATGCTTTTATGCAGCATGTCAGCGGACACGTTTTACAGCACAGGTTCGATCCAGTTGCTCCTGTGTAAAAGTTACTTGTAAAAGCAAAGGCAGTGGCACCTTTGCAAATAGTGCCTGCTGAGGACTCGCAGCAGCATCTCTGAGTGCAGGCAATTCGGTTGTGGTGCAGCGTTCTGGCATTGACGCTTTTATGCAGTATGTCAGCCGACCTGTTTTCCAGCACGGGTTCGACCCAGTGGCTCATGTATGTGTGAAAGTTAGTTGTGACAGCAAAGGCAGTGCTACATTTGCAAACAGTGTGTGCTGATGAGTCCCAGCACCATCTCTCCGTGCTGCTATGTCGGGTGGCAGCAGTGTTTAAACGTTTGTACATGTGCAGAGCAGGTCAGTATTTGATTTCACAGCGCAGTCTGCTTTGCAATGGGCTTTTAGTAGTAAAATTTAGTTGTGGCATCAATGGCAGTGTCTTTATTTCAAAGCTTACATGTGTACTGATGGCTCACAGCAGCATCTCTGAGTGCAGGCAACTCGGTTGTGGAGCAGAGTTCTGGCACTGATGCTTTTATGCAGCATGTCAGCTGACCTGTTTTCCAGCACAGGTTCGATTCAGTGGCTCATGTAGGTGTAAAAGTTAGTTGTTACAGCAAAGGCAGTGCCATCTTTGCAAGTAGTGTGTGCGGACGACTACCAGCACCAAAGAGGAATGATGCCATTCTGCACACAAGCATCAAAGTTAGGGTTAGGGTTAGGGTTAGCGGTTAGAATTAGGGTTAGGGTTAGCGTTAGGGTTTAGGGTTAGGGTTAGTGTTAGGGTTAGCGTTTACGGTTAGGGATAGGGGTTAGGGTTAGCGGTCAGGGTTAGTGGTAGGGTTAGGGTTAGGAGCACGGAGAGATGGTGCTTGGAATCATCAGTACGCAGTATTTGAAAAGTGACACTGCCTGGGCTGTCACAAATAACTTTTATACTTACATGAGCCTCTGTATCGAACCTGTGCTGGAAAACTGCTCTGCTTACATGCGAAACAAAAGCGTGAATGTCAGAACTCTGCTCCACAAACGAATTTCCTCAATCAGAGATGGTGCTGGGCGTCATCAGAACACTCTTTTTGCAAAGGTGGCACTGCCTTTGCTGTCACAAGTAAGTTTTACACCTACACGAACCACTGGATCCAACCTGTGTTCGAAAACCGGTCTTCTGACATACTGCATAAAAGGATCAGTGTCAGACCTCTGCTCCATCACCGAGTTGCCTGCACTCAGAGATGGTGCTGCGAGTCATCAGCAGGCACTATTTGCAAAGGTGCCACTGCCTGTGCTGTTACAAGTAACTTTTACACAGGAGCAACTGGATCGAACCTGTGCATGTCAGCATGTAAGCAGACCTGTTTCCCAGCACAGATTCTATCCAGAGGCTCATGTAGGTGTAATTTAGTTGTGACAGCAAAGGCAGTGTCACCTTTTCAAATAGTGTGTACCGATGACTCCCAGCACGATCTCTGACTGGAGGCACTTCGGTTGTGGAGGAGAGTTCTGACATTGATGCTTTTATGGAGCATGTCAGCAGACAGGTTTTCCAACCCAGGTTCGATTCAGAAGCTCATGTATGTGTAAAAGTTACTTGTGACAGCTCAGGCAGTGCCATCTTTGCAAGTAGTGTGTGCTGATGACTCCCAGCACCATCTCTCCGTGCTGCTATGTCGGGTGTGCCGCACTTTTTAAACCTTTGTACACGTGCTCAGCAGGTCAGTATTTGATTTCACAGTACAATGTGCTTTGCAATGAACATTTAGCAGTAAAATTTAGCTTTGGCATCAAGGGCACTGTCTTTATTTCAAAGCTTACATGTGTACTGATGTCTCATAGCAGCATCTCTGAGTGCAGGCAACTCGGTTGTGGAGCAGAGTTCTGGCACTGATGCTTTTATGCAGCATGTCAGCGGACACGTTTTACAGCACAGGTTCGATCCAGTTGCTCCTGTGTAAAAGTTACTTGTAAAAGCAAAGGCAGTGGCACCTTTGCAAATAGTGCCTGCTGAGGACTCGCAGCAGCATCTCTGAGTGCAGGCAATTCGGTTGTGGTGCAGCGTTCTGGCATTGACGCTTTTATGCAGTATGTCAGCCGACCTGTTTTCCAGCACGGGTTCGACCCAGTGGCTCATGTATGTGTGAAAGTTAGTTGTGACAGCAAAGGCAGTGCTACATTTGCAAACAGTGTGTGCTGATGAGTCCCAGCACCATCTCTCCGTGCTGCTATGTCGGGTGGCAGCAGTGTTTAAACGTTTGTACATGTGCAGAGCAGGTCAGTATTTGATTTCACAGCGCAGTCTGCTTTGCAATGGGCTTTTAGTAGTAAAATTTAGTTGTGGCATCAATGGCAGTGTCTTTATTTCAAAGCTTACATGTGTACTGATGGCTCACAGCAGCATCTCTGAGTGCAGGCAACTCGGTTGTGGAGCAGAGTTCTGGCACTGATGCTTTTATGCAGCATGTCAGCTGACCTGTTTTCCAGCACAGGTTCGATTCAGTGGCTCATGTAGGTGTAAAAGTTAGTTGTTACAGCAAAGGCAGTGCCATCTTTGCAAGTAGTGTGTGCGGACGACTACCAGCACCAAAGAGGAATGATGCCATTCTGCACACAAGCATCAAAGTTAGGGTTAGGGTTAGGGTTAGCGGTTAGAATTAGGGTTAGGGTTAGCGTTAGGGTTTAGGGTTAGGGTTAGTGTTAGGGTTAGCGTTTACGGTTAGGGATAGGGGTTAGGGTTAGCGGTCAGGGTTAGTGGTAGGGTTAGGGTTAGGAGCACGGAGAGATGGTGCTTGGAATCATCAGTACGCAGTATTTGAAAAGTGACACTGCCTGGGCTGTCACAAATAACTTTTATACTTACATGAGCCTCTGTATCGAACCTGTGCTGGAAAACTGCTCTGCTTACATGCAAAACAAAAGCGTGAATGTCAGAACTCTGCTCCACAAACGAATTTCCTCAATCAGAGATGGTGCTGGGCGTCATCAGAACACTCTTTTTGCAAAGGTGGCACTGCCTTTGCTGTCACAAGTAAGTTTTACACCTACACGAACCACTGGATCCAACCTGTGTTCGAAAACCGGTCTTCTGACATACTGCATAAAAGGATCAGTGTCAGACCTCTGCTCCATCACCGAGTTGCCTGCACTCAGAGATGGTGCTGCGAGTCATCAGCAGGCACTATTTGCAAAGGTGCCACTGCCTGTGCTGTTACAAGTAACTTTTACACAGGAGCAACTGGATCGAACCTGTGCATGTCAGCATGTAAGCAGACCTGTTTCCCAGCACAGATTCTATCCAGAGGCTCATGTAGGTGTAATTTAGTTGTGACAGCAAAGGCAGTGTCACCTTTTCAAATAGTGTGTACCGATGACTCCCAGCACGATCTCTGACTGGAGGCACTTCGGTTGTGGAGGAGAGTTCTGACATTGATGCTTTTATGGAGCATGTCAGCAGACAGGTTTTCCAACCCAGGTTCGATTCAGAAGCTCATGTATGTGTAAAAGTTACTTGTGACAGCTCAGGCAGTGCCATCTTTGCAAGTAGTGTGTGCTGATGACTCCCAGCACCATCTCTCCGTGCTGCTATGTCGGGTGTGCCGCACTTTTTAAACCTTTGTACACGTGCTCAGCAGGTCAGGATTTGATTTCACAGTACAATGTGCTTTGCAATGAACATTTAGCAGTAAAATTTAGCTTTGGCATCAAGGGCACTGTCTTTATTTCAAAGCTTACATGTGTACTGATGTCTCACAGCAGCATCTCTGAGTGCAGGCAACTCGGTTGTGGAGCAGAGTTCTGGCACTGATGCTTTTATGCAGCATGTCAGCGGACACGTTTTACAGCACAGGTTCGATCCAGTTGCTCCTGTGTAAAAGTTACTTGTAAAAGCAAAGGCAGTGGCACCTTTGCAAATAGTGCCTGCTGAGGACTCGCAGCAGCATCTCTGAGTGCAGGCAATTCGGTTGTGGTGCAGCGTTCTGGCATTGACGCTTTTATGCAGTATGTCAGCCGACCTGTTTTCCAGCACGGGTTCGACCCAGTGGCTCATGTATGTGTGAAAGTTAGTTGTGACAGCAAAGGCAGTGCTACATTTGCAAACAGTGTGTGCTGATGAGTCCCAGCACCATCTCTCCGTGCTGCTATGTCGGGTGGCAGCAGTGTTTAAACGTTTGTACATGTGCAGAGCAGGTCAGTATTTGATTTCACAGCGCAGTCTGCTTTGCAATGGGCTTTTAGTAGTAAAATTTAGTTGTGGCATCAATGGCAGTGTCTTTATTTCAAAGCTTACATGTGTACTGATGGCTCACAGCAGCATCTCTGAGTGCAGGCAACTCGGTTGTGGAGCAGAGTTCTGGCACTGATGCTTTTATGCAGCATGTCAGCTGACCTGTTTTCCAGCACAGGTTCGATTCAGTGGCTCATGTATGTGTAAAAGTTAGTTGTTACAGCAAAGGACAGTGCCATCTTTGCAAGTAGTGTGTGCGGACGACTACCAGCACCAAAGAGGAATGATGCCATTCTGCACACAAGCATCAAAGTTAGGGTTAGGGTTAGGGTTAGCGGTTAGAATTAGGGTTAGGGTTAGCGTTAGGGTTTAGGGTTAGGGTTAGTGTTAGGGTTAGCGTTTACGGTTAGGGATAGGGGTTAGGGTTAGCGGTCAGGGTTAGTGGTAGGGTTAGGGTTAGGAGCACGGAGAGATGGTGCTTGGAATCATCAGTACGCAGTATTTGAAAAGTGACACTGCCTGGGCTGTCACAAATAACTTTTATACTTACATGAGCCTCTGTATCGAACCTGTGCTGGAAAACTGCTCTGCTTACATGCGAAACAAAAGCGTGAATGTCAGAACTCTGCTCCACAAACGAATTTCCTCAATCAGAGATGGTGCTGGGCGTCATCAGAACACTCTTTTTGCAAAGGTGGCACTGCCTTTGCTGTCACAAGTAAGTTTTACACCTACACGAACCACTGGATCCAACCTGTGTTCGAAAACCGGTCTTCTGACATACTGCATAAAAGGATCAGTGTCAGACCTCTGCTCCATCACCGAGTTGCCTGCACTCAGAGATGGTGCTGCGAGTCATCAGCAGGCACTATTTGCAAAGGTGCCACTGCCTGTGCTGTTACAAGTAACTTTTACACAGGAGCAACTGGATCGAACCTGTGCATGTCAGCATGTAAGCAGACCTGTTTCCCAGCACAGATTCTATCCAGAGGCTCATGTAGGTGTAATTTAGTTGTGACAGCAAAGGCAGTGTCACCTTTTCAAATAGTGTGTACCGATGACTCCCAGCACGATCTCTGACTGGAGGCACTTCGGTTGTGGAGGAGAGTTCTGACATTGATGCTTTTATGGAGCATGTCAGCAGACAGGTTTTCCAACCCAGGTTCGATTCAGAAGCTCATGTATGTGTAAAAGTTACTTGTGACAGCTCAGGCAGTGCCATCTTTGCAAGTAGTGTGTGCTGATGACTCCCAGCACCATCTCTCCGTGCTGCTATGTCGGGTGTGCCGCACTTTTTAAACCTTTGTACACGTGCTCAGCAGGTCAGTATTTGATTTCACAGTACAATGTGCTTTGCAATGAACATTTAGCAGTAAAATTTAGCTTTGGCATCAAGGGCACTGTCTTTATTTCAAAGCTTACATGTGTACTGATGTCTCACAGCAGCATCTCTGAGTGCAGGCAACTCGGTTGTGGAGCAGAGTTCTGGCACTGATGCTTTTATGCAGCATGTCAGCAGACACGTTTTACAGCACAGGTTCGATCCAGTTGCTCCTGTGTAAAAGTTACTTGTAAAAGCAAAGGCAGTGGCACCTTTGCAAATAGTGCCTGCTGAGGACTCGCAGCAGCATCTCTGAGTGCAGGCAATTCGGTTGTGGTGCAGCGTTCTGGCATTGACGCTTTTATGCAGCATGTCAGCCGACCTGTTTTCCAGCACGGGTTCGACCCAGTGGCTCATGTATGTGTGAAAGTTAGTTGTGACAGCAAAGGCAGTGCTACATTTGCAAACAGTGTGTGCTGATGAGTCCCAGCACCATTTCTCTGTGCTGCTATGTCGGGTGGCAGCACTGTTTAAACGTTTGTACAAGAGCAGAGCAGGTCAGTATTTGATTTCACAGCGCAGTCTGCTTTGCAATGGGCTTTTAGTAGTAAAATTTAGTTGTGGCATCAATGGCAGTGTCTTTATTTCAAAGCTTACATGTGTACTGATGGCTCACAGCAGCATCTCTGAGTGCAGGCAACTCGGTTGTGGAGCAGAGTTCTGGCACTGATGCTTTTATGCAGCATGTCAGCTGACCTGTTTTCCAGCACAGGTTCGATTCAGTGGCTCATGTAGGTGTAAAAGTTAGTTGTTACAGCAAAGGCAGTGCCATCTTTGCAAGTAGTGTGTGCGGACGACTACCAGCACCAAAGAGGAATGATACCATTCTGCACACAAGCATCAAAGTTAGGGTTAGGGTTAGGGTTAGCGGTTAGAATTAGGTTTAGGGTTAGCGTTAGGGTTTAGGGTTAGGGTTAGTGTTAGGGTTAGCGTTTACGGTTAGGGATAGGGGTTAGGGTTAGCGGTCAGGGTTAGTGGTAGGGTTAGGGTTAGGAGCACGGAGAGATGGTGCTTGGAATCATCAGTACGCAGTATTTGAAAAGTGACACTGCCTGGGCTGTCACAAATAACTTTTATACTTACATGAGCCTCTGTATCGAACCTGTGCTGGAAAACTGCTCTGCTTACATGCGAAACAAAAGTGTGAATGTCAGAACTCTGCTCCACAAACGAATTTCCTCAATCAGAGATGGTGCTGGGCGTCATCAGAACACTCTTTTTGCAAAGGTGGCACTGCCTTTGCTGTCACAAGTAAGTTTTACACCTACACGAACCACTGGATCCAACCTGTGTTCGAAAACCGGTCTTCTGACATACTGCATAAAAGGATCAGTGTCAGACCTCTGCTCCATCACCGAGTTGCCTGCACTCAGAGATGGTGCTGCGAGTCATCAGCAGGCACTATTTGCAAAGGTGCCACTGCCTGTGCTGTTACAAGTAACTTTTACACAGGAGCAACTGGATCGAACCTGTGCATGTCAGCATGTAAGCAGACCTGTTTCCCAGCACAGATTCTATCCAGAGGCTCATGTAGGTGTAATTTAGTTGTGACAGCAAAGGCAGTGTCACCTTTTCAAATAGTGTGTACCGATGACTCCCAGCACGATCTCTGACTGGAGGCACTTCGGTTGTGGAGGAGAGTTCTGACATTGATGCTTTTATGGAGCATGTCAGCAGACAGGTTTTCCAACCCAGGTTCGATTCAGAAGCTCATGTATGTGTAAAAGTTACTTGTGACAGCTCAGGCAGTGCCATCTTTGCAAGTAGTGTGTGCTGATGAGTCCCAGCACCATCTCTCCGTGCTGCTATGTCGGGTGTGCCGCACTTTTTAAACCTTTGTACACGTGCTCAGCAGGTCAGTATTTGATTTCACAGTACAATGTGCTTTGCAATGAACATTTAGCAGTAAAATTTAGCTTTGGCATCAAGGGCACTGTCTTTATTTCAAAGCTTACATGTGTACTGATGTCTCACAGCAGCATCTCTGAGTGCAGGCAACTCGGTTATGGAGCAGAGTTCTGGCACTGATGCTTTTATGCAGCATGTCAGCGGACACGTTTTACAGCACAGGTTCGATCCAGTTGCTCCTGTGTAAAAGTTACTTGTAAAAGCAAAGGCAGTGGCACCTTTGCAAATAGTGCCTGCTGAGGACTCGCAGCAGCATCTCTGAGTGCAGGCAATTCGGTTGTGGTGCAGCGTTCTGGCATTGACGCTTTTATGCAGCATGTCAGCCGACCTGTTTTCCAGCACGGGTTCGACCCAGTGGCTCATGTATGTGTGAAAGTTAGTTGTGACAGCAAAGGCAGTGCTACATTTGCAAACAGTGTGTGCTGATGAGTCCCAGCACCATCTCTCCGTGCTGCTATGTCGGGTGGCAGCACTGTTTAAACGTTTGTACATGTGCAGAGCAGGTCAGTATTTGATTTCACAGCGCAGTCTGCTTTGCAATGGGCTTTTAGTAGTAAAATTTAGTTGTGGCATCAATGGCAGTGTCTTTATTTCAAAGCTTACATGTGTACTGATGGCTCACAGCAGCATCTCTGAGTGCAGGCAACTCGGTTGTGGAGCAGAGTTCTGGCACTGATGCTTTTATGCAGCATGTCAGCTGACCTGTTTTCCAGCACAGGTTCGATTCAGTGGCTCATGTAGGTGTAAAAGTTAGTTGTTACAGCAAAGGCAGTGCCATCTTTGCAAGTAGTGTGTGCGGACGACTACCAGCACCAAAGAGGAATGATACCATTCTGCACACAAGCATCAAAGTTAGGGTTAGGGTTAGGGTTAGCGGTTAGAATTAGGGTTAGGGTTAGCGTTAGGGTTTAGGGTTAGGGTTAGTGTTAGGGTTAGCGTTTACGGTTAGGGATAGGGGTTAGGGTTAGCGGTCAGGGTTAGTGGTAGGGTTAGGGTTAGGAGCACGGAGAGATGGTGCTTGGAATCATCAGTACGCAGTATTTGAAAAGTGACACTGCCTGGGCTGTCACAAATAACTTTTATACTTACATGAGCCTCTGTATCGAACCTGTGCTGGAAAACTGCTCTGCTTACATGCAAAACAAAAGCGTGAATGTCAGAACTCTGCTCCACAAACGAATTTCCTCAATCAGAGATGGTGCTGGGCGTCATCAGAACACTCTTTTTGCAAAGGTGGCACTGCCTTTGCTGTCACAAGTAAGTTTTACACCTACACGAACCACTGGATCCAACCTGTGTTCGAAAACCGGTCTTCTGACATACTGCATAAAAGGATCAGTGTCAGACCTCTGCTCCATCACCGAGTTGCCTGCACTCAGAGATGGTGCTGCGAGTCATCAGCAGGCACTATTTGCAAAGGTGCCACTGCCTGTGCTGTTACAAGTAACTTTTACACAGGAGCAACTGGATCGAACCTGTGCATGTCAGCATGTAAGCAGACCTGTTTCCCAGCACAGATTCTATCCAGAGGCTCATGTAGGTGTAATTTAGTTGTGACAGCAAAGGCAGTGTCACCTTTTCAAATAGTGTGTACCGATGACTCCCAGCACGATCTCTGACTGGAGGCACTTCGGTTGTGGAGGAGAGTTCTGACATTGATGCTTTTATGGAGCATGTCAGCAGACAGGTTTTCCAACCCAGGTTCGATTCAGAAGCTCATGTATGTGTAAAAGTTACTTGTGACAGCTCAGGCAGTGCCATCTTTGCAAGTAGTGTGTGCTGATGACTCCCAGCACCATCTCTCCGTGCTGCTATGTCGGGTGTGCCGCACTTTTTAAACCGTTTGTACACGTGCTCAGCAGGTCAGTATTTGATTTCACAGTACAATGTGCTTTGCAATGAACATTTAGCAGTAAAATTTAGCTTTGGCATCAAGGGCACTGTCTTTATTTCAAAGCTTACATGTGTACTGATGTCTCACAGCAGCATCTCTGAGTGCAGGCAACTCGGTTGTGGAGCAGAGTTCTGGCACTGATGCTTTTATGCAGCATGTCAGCGGACACGTTTTACAGCACAGGTTCGATCCAGTTGCTCCTGTGTAAAAGTTACTTGTAAAAGCAAAGGCAGTGGCACCTTTGCAAATAGTGCCTGCTGAGGACTCGCAGCAGCATCTCTGAGTGCAGGCAATTCGGTTGTGGTGCAGCGTTCTGGCATTGACGCTTTTATGCAGCATGTCAGCCGACCTGTTTTCCAGCACGGGTTCGACCCAGTGGCTCATGTATGTGTGAAAGTTAGTTGTGACAGCAAAGGCAGTGCTACATTTGCAAACAGTGTGTGCTGATGAGTCCCAGCACCATCTCTCCGTGCTGCTATGTCGGGTGGCAGCAGTGTTTAAAACGTTTGTACATGTGCAGAGCAGGTCAGTATTTGATTTCACAGCGCAGTCTGCTTTGCAATGGGCTTTTAGTAGTAAAATTTAGTTGTGGCATCAATGGCAGTGTCTTTATTTCAAAGCTTACATGTGTACTGATGGCTCACAGCAGCATCTCTGAGTGCAGGCAACTCGGTTGTGGAGCAGAGTTCTGGCACTGATGCTTTTATGCAGCATGTCAGCGGACACGTTTTACAGCACAGGTTCGATTCAGTGGCTCATGTAGGTGTAAAAGTTAGTTGTTACAGCAAAGGCAGTGCCATCTTTGCAAGTAGTGTGTGCGGACGACTACCAGCACCAAAGAGGAATGATGCCATTCTGCACACAAGCATCAAAGTTAGGGTTAGGGTTAGGGTTAGCGGTTAGAATTAGGGTTAGGGTTAGCGTTAGGGTTTAGGGTTAGGGTTAGTGTTAGGGTTAGCGTTTACGGTTAGGGATAGGGGTTAGGGTTAGCGGTCAGGGTTAGTGGTAGGGTTAGGGTTAGGAGCACGGAGAGATGGTGCTTGGAATCATCAGTACGCAGTATTTGAAAAGTGACACTGCCTGGGCTGTCACAAATAACTTTTATACTTACATGAGCCTCTGTATCGAACCTGTGCTGGAAAACTGCTCTGCTTACATGCAAAACAAAAGCGTGAATGTCAGAACTCTGCTCCACAAACGAATTTCCTCAATCAGAGATGGTGCTGGGCGTCATCAGAACACTCTTTTTGCAAAGGTGGCACTGCCTTTGCTGTCACAAGTAAGTTTTACACCTACACGAACCACTGGATCCAACCTGTGTTCGAAAACCGGTCTTCTGACATACTGCATAAAAGGATCAGTGTCAGACCTCTGCTCCATCACCGAGTTGCCTGCACTCAGAGATGGTGCTGCGAGTCATCAGCAGGCACTATTTGCAAAGGTGCCACTGCCTGTGCTGTTACAAGTAACTTTTACACAGGAGCAACTGGATCGAACCTGTGCATGTCAGCATGTAAGCAGACCTGTTTCCCAGCACAGATTCTATCCAGAGGCTCATGTAGGTGTAATTTAGTTGTGACAGCAAAGGCAGTGTCACCTTTTCAAATAGTGTGTACCGATGACTCCCAGCACGATCTCTGACTGGAGGCACTTCGGTTGTGGAGGAGAGTTCTGACATTGATGCTTTTATGGAGCATGTCAGCAGACAGGTTTTCCAACCCAGGTTCGATTCAGAAGCTCATGTATGTGTAAAAGTTACTTGTGACAGCTCAGGCAGTGCCATCTTTGCAAGTAGTGTGTGCTGATGACTCCCAGCACCATCTCTCCGTGCTGCTATGTCGGGTGTGCCGCACTTTTTAAACGTTTGTACACGTGCTCAGCAGGTCAGTATTTGATTTCACAGTACAATGTGCTTTGCAATGAACATTTAGCAGTAAAATTTAGCTTTGGCATCAAGGGCACTGTCTTTATTTCAAAGCTTACATGTGTACTGATGTCTCACAGCAGCATCTCTGAGTGCAGGCAACTCGGTTGTGGAGCAGAGTTCTGGCACTGATGCTTTTATGCAGCATGTCAGCAGACACGTTTTACAGCACAGGTTCGATCCAGTTGCTCCTGTGTAAAAGTTACTTGTAAAAGCAAAGGCAGTGGCACCTTTGCAAATAGTGCCTGCTGATGACTCGCAGCAGCATCTCTGAGTGCAGGCAATTCGGTTGTGGTGCAGCGTTCTGGCATTGACGCTTTTATGCAGTATGTCAGCCGACCTGTTTTCCAGCACGGGTTCGACCCAGTGGCTCATGTATGTGTGAAAGTTAGTTGTGACAGCAAAGGCAGTGCTACATTTGCAAAACAGTGTGTGCTGATGACTCCCAGCACCATCTCTCCGTGCTGCTATGTCGGGTGGCAGCAGATGTTTAAACGTTTGTACATGTGCAGAGCAGGTCAGTATTTGATTTCACAGCGCAGTCTGCTTTGCAATGGGCTTTTAGTAGTAAAATTTAGTTGTGGCATCAATGGCAGTGTCTTTATTTCAAAGCTTACATGTGTACTGATGGCTCACAGCAGCATCTCTGAGTGCAGGCAACTCGGTTGTGGAGCAGAGTTCTGGCACTGATGCTTTTATGCAGCATGTCAGCTGAGCTGTTTTCCAGCACAGGTTCGATTCAGTGGCTCATGTAGGTGTAAAAGTTAGTTGTTACAGCAAAGGCAGTGCCATCTTTGCAAGTAGTGTGTGCGGACGACTACCAGCACCAAAGAGGAATGATACCATTCTGCACACAAGCATCAAAGTTAGGGTTAGGGTTAGGGTTAGCGGTTAGAATTAGGGTTAGGGTTAGCGTTAGGGTTTAGGGTTAGGGTTAGTGTTAGGGTTAGCGTTTACGGTTAGGGATAGGGGTTAGGGTTAGCGGTCAGGGTTAGTGGTAGGGTTAGGGTTAGGAGCACGGAGAGATGGTGCTTGGAATCATCAGTACGCAGTATTTGAAAAGTGACACTGCCTGGGCTGTCACAAATAACTTTTATACTTACATGAGCCTCTGTATCGAACCTGTGCTGGAAAACTGCTCTGCTTACATGCAAAACAAAAGCGTGAATGTCAGAACTCTGCTCCACAAACGAATTTCCTCAATCAGAGATGGTGCTGGGCGTCATCAGAACACTCTTTTTGCAAAGGTGGCACTGCCTTTGCTGTCACAAGTAAGTTTTACACCTACACGAACCACTGGATCCAACTTGTGTTCGAAAACCGGTCTTCTGACATACTGCATAAAAGGATCAGTGTCAGACCTCTGCTCCATCACCGAGTTGCCTGCACTCAGAGATGGTGCTGCGAGTCATCAGCAGGCACTATTTGCAAAGGTGCCACTGCCTGTGCTGTTACAAGTAACTTTTACACAGGAGCAACTGGATCGAACCTGTGCATGTCAGCATGTAAGCAGACCTGTTTCCCAGCACAGATTCTATCCAGAGGCTCATGTAGGTGTAATTTAGTTGTGACAGCAAAGGCAGTGTCTCCTTTTCAAATAGTGTGTACCGATGACTCCCAGCACGATCTCTGACTGGAGGCACTTCGGTTGTGGAGGAGAGTTCTGACATTGATGCTTTTATGGAGCATGTCAGCAGACAGGTTTTCCAACCCAGGTTCGATTCAGAAGCTCATGTATGTGTAAAAGTTACTTGTGACAGCTCAGGCAGTGCCATCTTTGCAAGTAGTGTGTGCTGATGACTCCCAGCACCATCTCTCCGTGCTGCTATGTCGGGTGTGCCGCACTTTTTAAACGTTTGTACACGTGCTCAGCAGGTCAGTATTTGATTTCACAGTACAATGTGCTTTGCAATGAACATTTAGCAGTAAAATTTAGCTTTGGCATCAAGGGCACTGTCTTTATTTCAAAGCTTACATGTGTACTGATGTCTCACAGCAGCATCTCTGAGTGCAGGCAACTCGGTTGTGGAGCAGAGTTCTGGCACTGATGCTTTTATGCAGCATGTCAGCGGACACGTTTTACAGCACAGGTTCGATCCAGTTGCTCCTGTGTAAAAGTTACTTGTAAAAGCAAAGGCAGTGGCACCTTTGCAAATAGTGCCTGCTGATGACTCGCAGCAGCATCTCTGAGTGCAGGCAATTCGGTTGTGGTGCAGCGTTCTGGCATTGACGCTTTATGCAGCATGTCAGCCGACCTGTTTTCCAGCACGGGTTCGACCCAGTGGCTCATGTATGTGTGAAAGTTAGTTGTGACAGCAAAGGCAGTGCTACATTTGCAAACAGTGTGTGCTGATGAGTCCCAGCACCATCTCTCCGTGCTGCTATGTCGGGTGGCAGCACTGTTTTAAACGTTTGTACATGTGCAGAGCAGGTCAGTATTTGATTTCACAGCGCAGTCTGCTTTGCAATGGGCTTTTAGTAGTAAAATTTAGTTGTGGCATCAATGGCAGTGTCTTTATTTCAAAGCTTACATGTGTACTGATGGCTCACAGCAGCATCTCTGAGTGCAGGCAACTCGGTTGTGGAGCAGAGTTCTGGCACTGATGCTTTTATGCAGCTTGTGTGACTGTTTTCCAGCTAAAGTGTAGATGAAGCTTGGGCTCAGCCTTTAGGTCAATTGTCTTTTGGGGCATGGCTCCGCATTGCCTTTGCAGCTGTGTTGTCTGCGTCCATTGTCCCAGAGCTGACTCTGTGAGCCCCACTTGTTAATGAATGGCAGGTGGCTGAAGCAGCAGCTGGATGCGATAAGGCTTGAAGTAGCTGAAGGTACTATTGGATTGTGTTTTCCCCGTGAGGTTCAGGCCCGGATGCAGCTGACAGAAATGTGGCCATTGAGCAGCTAAGGTCCTGAAGCAGGAGCTGGGTATAGCATAGGGCAGGCTGCCTCTATGAGCCATGTCTCAATATGCACGTGTTCCCCCTTTATGCACTCTAAAAACTACTCAGGAAACTACTCAGGAGGACTCGAGTCTTGGATGTTAGTTTAAATGCAGAACTGGACTTTGGTGTGTTTGTTTCAAAGGAGAGCTGGAATTTACAACGTTAGTTTCAGTGGAGGACTGGACTACGTGTTGGCTCTGCTGCTCAGCAGCCGAGGGCGGGCACTGCATTTCTTGGACGCAAATGGACCTGTGGGGCCAAAGCGAAGAGTGACAGGTATGCGGATGCCAGCGTTGTGATAGCAGCTGTGCGCTGAAGAGGCGCAGCAGCAGTATCCCCTCCTGGCTCTTCGGCTGTGGGTGCAGGGGCCGGGCGTTCGGGCTGGCCGGCAGGGCAGCTGGGCCCGGCAGCCGAGGGCGAGCACTGCATTTTTTTGGACGCAAACGGACCTGTGGGGCGAAAGCGAAGCGTGACAGGTAGGCCGGTGCCAGCTTTGCGATGCCAGCTGTGCACTGAAGAGGCGCAGCAGCAGTATCCCCTCCTGGCTCTTCGGCTGTGGGCACAGGGGCCGGGCGTTCGGGCTGGCCGACAGGACTGCCGGGCCCGGCAGCCGAGGGTGGGCACTGCCTTTTTTTGAACGGAAATGGACCTGTGGGGCGAAAGCGAAGAGTGACAGGTAGGCAGCTGCCAGCGTTGCGATGCCAGCTGTGCGCTGAAGAGGCGCAGCCGCAGTATGCCCTCCTGGCTCTTCGGCTGTGGGCACAGGGGCCGGGCGTGTAGGCTGTGGAGCACTGTTAAAACGTTCGTACATGTGTAGAGCAGGCCAGAAGAGTTTTTTCACAGCACAGGCTTCTTTGCAATGTACTTCAAGTATTAAAACTTAGTTGTGACTTTAATAGCAGTTTCACCTTTGCAAAACTCACTGTGTACTGATGATTCCCAGCACCATCTATGTCTGCACGCAATTTGGCTGTGGAGCATAGTTCAAACATTGATGCTTGAATGCAGCATGGCAGGAGACCTTTTTTACAGCAGAGGTTGGACTCCAAGGGTCATGTAGGTTTAAAAGTTCCATCTGACATCAAAGGCAGTGTCACCATTGCAATGCTTACTGTGTGCTGATGATTCCCAGCACCATCTCTGTCTGCATGCAATTGAGTTGTGGAGCCCAGTTCAGACATTGATGCTTGTGTGCAGCATGGCAGCAGACCTTTCTTACAGCAGAGTTTGGATTCAAAGTGTCATGTAGGTGTAAAAGTTTCTTGTGACAGCAAAGTCAGTGTCACGATTGCAAAGCTCACTCTGTGCTGATTATTTCCAGCTCCATCTCTACGTCCTGCTATGTATGCTGCGGAGGACTCTTTAAGCGTTCATACATGTGTAGAGCGGGGCAGAAGAGTGATTTCACAGCACAGGCTGCTTTGCAATGAGCTTTATTAGTAAAAGTTAGTTGTGACAGTAATGGCAGTGTCCCTATTGCAAAGCTCACTGTGTACTGATGATTTCCAGCACCATATCTGCCTGCATGCAATTTGGTTGTGGAGGACATTTCAGACATTGATTCTTGTGTGCAGCATGGCAGCAGTCTTTTTTCCAGCAGAGGTTGGATTCAAAGAGTCATCTTGGTGTAAAACTTACTTGTGATTGCAAAGGTAGTGTCACAATTGCAAAGCTCACTGTGTACTGCTTATTTCCAGCACCATCTCTCTGTGCTGCTATGTAGGCTGTGGAGCACTGTTTAAATGCTCGTACCTGTGTAGAGAGGGCAGAAGAGAGATTTCACAAGCTCAGGGTGCTTTGCAATGAACTTTTAGTAGTAAAGGTTAGTTGTGACATCAGTGGCAGTGTCACCTTTGCAAAACTCACTGTGTGCTCTTGATTTCCATCACCATATCTCTTTCCTGCTAAGTCGGCTGTTGAGCACATTTCAGGCATTCCTGGTTGTGTTCTGCATGGCAGCAGAGAGCTTTCACACCACATGTTGGATTTATATGGATATGTAGGTCTAAAAGTTAGTTGTGACAGCAATGGCTGTTTCACCATTGCAAAGCTCACTGCGTGCTGATGTTTTTCATCACCATCTCTCTGTGTTTGAAATTCGGCTGTGGAGAACAGTTTAATTGTTCTTGCACATGTACAGTGGGCAGGACAGTGATTTCACACCTCATGTTGGGTTCAAGTGGACTTTTCACACAGTGTGCTTTCCAATGCTGAAACTGCCATTGCTGTCACAACTAACTTTTAGACCTAAAAGTCCATTAGAAATCTGCTCCAGATTTCTCCTCACAAGTTATCCCAACTAATAGTCTGTCAGTACATAGTTCATATTTTCTTACTTCATTCATGTATAGAAACAGGCTGGTTTTTCCTTCTTCAGCAGTTGTCCTTTAGTTACCTTTTAGCTTAAGGTTCACAGTTTCTGTTCTGATCATATAAGTTCTTTGGACTAGCTTCAACATTTATTGCTGTTTTACAGTATGATTACATCCGTGCTATCCTAGCAATGTGGTAAGAGTTAGCCTTGCTTACAATAGACTACATATGTGAACAACCAAGTGAACTGAGAACTCTGACATTTACAAGAATTAGCAGTTTCAATGGAAAAACATCAACCTCTTGTTTCAGTATGCACACAAATATACAAGCACATTTCCGTTGGCTCAATCACTGGAGTACATTCAAGACCTGGCAATGTTTTCCTACCATGACAGAACAAGAAATTCCAGGCAGTATATTAATGGCAGGAGAAGAAATTTGATCTTCCCAACTACTTGTATTATCACTTCTTTCTATAATTTCATTACCCTTATCATTCAGGCATTTCTATCTCTCCTGATCAAATGGCAATGTCTAAGGACATCTTTCCAGCAGACCTTCTGGACATGTGCCTTTCCCATTGCTCTCAGTTTTCCTTCTCCTCTTGCTCTTTGGTCATTCAGGTCCTCTCAAGTCTCTGGTTTATGTGTTGAGGTACAAGGAGTTCTAAACTCACCCCTTATTTCAGAAGTCTGATTAACTCTTTAGGCAATATCTTAATTTTGTTTATGTCTCTCCTTCCATAACTGTCATTTTAAAACTGTTTGACCAAGTCCCTTGTGCAAGGGCGATCATGTTAGATGCTCCTTGGACTTGTCATGGAGCTGAGGAGGTTTAAAGTTTATGAGATTATATATTGTGAAACTTGTGTTTGTCAGCACTAAAGACAAAGCGTCTCTGTGGCTGGTGCAGCCCAATTCCCCAAGAAAAGCAGGAAGTAACTGGTGCGAAGGCACTGCAACATCCAGCTGAAGACCTCAGTGGAGGAGTCACATGTGAGGAAAAGTGCTGCATGTGCCAGGGGCCACTAAGGGTGCAGTCCCCACACCCCCCGGAACATGCTCTGGCCAGTGGTGGGGACCGGGTGGGATGAGGTGGGTTTCAGTGCTGCCACATTTGTTTGTTCCTTGGGTATTGGGAATTTGTTTTTTGATTTCATGCATCTGTCTGCCAACCCCCACCAAAAACCCTGCGAGACACATCCCTGACTGGTGGTGGGACTGATCAGAGGCCGTGCCCAGTGCTCGCAGCTGATTTGTTGTCTTTTGATATGTTGGGTAGAAGCAAAAGGTTAATATTTGTTTATTGAAACTAACTCATGTCAATGTCAGAGTGCTCAGTTCACTTTGCTGTTCACATATCTAATCTATTGTAAGTAAGGCCCGCAAATTGTAACCACATTGCTGGAATAGGATGTATGAAAATCATGTGCGACATAAGACTGCAAGTCCTGCAAAACATAAAAAGTAACTAAAGTACAAGTGATGAAGAAGGAGGAAACACGTGAGAAAGTGAACGACCGAGGAACTGAAGTTCTAGAACTACGTCAGCAGATGGCAGCAGAGACAGTGAAATAACGAGCTGCCACACCTCCAGCTCCTGGAAGAGCTTCAAGGAGGGAGGGAGAGAGCAAAAGAGCGCCCTTCTCGTCAAGAGAATGAAGATGGAGCAGAGACGGACCAGACGGCCAGGGCTGCTTCTGACACCGGCAGCTTGTGCCGAAGGAGCTGCTGCGCTACGTACAAAACCCTGACCCAGAGTCAGGTCACCTGCGACTGATTTAGCTCCGAATGCGCCACGATCATGCGGTAAGCGACGGGGGAGAGGAGGTGCCCCATCCGCCCGTCCCTCCGGCCCCAACCACGAGCGGCGCTTCACACCGGAAGCACCGCCAGAAGGAGACGGGCTGGCGGTAATCGCGGTCCCGTAGAGGCGCTGTCAGCGCTGCGGTATCTCTACATCTGGGCATGCGGCTAGGAATTAATATTTGCTGAGAGGTTTAAGATCAATTTGTGTGTGAATACATCTTAAAGCCAGTGCAAGCATAGATCAAATGTTAAAGGACTGATGGACACTGCATCTCTCCTGGCTCTGCACTAAGCTACAAAGGGCTGAGAACTTCTTGTTTCAATACTCTTCAGCTTTTCAGTCCTACAAAGAATGTTTTATACCCCTAAAAAAAAAACCTCAGCAGTTGTTCTGGTAGTAAATAAATAACATAAAGTGATTCAAAGACCAGACTCATCCAAGGCAGGTACTGAACTTTAAATAAAGTTGGATTTCATCTCACATCCCTTGTGAACATCAGAGTTGTACAAACCACTGCTTCAGTGCAAAGGTGACTCCACGGCAGCACCTGGGCAGAGGACCTGCTCCTCACACCATGCCCAGCCAGCACACACCAGAGAAAGGAAATGCATTTCAGTTGAGGGGGGTGTCATGGGTTCAGCTGTGGCAGTAATTTTTCTCCTTCTTGTAGCTGGTGCAGTGCTGTGATTTTGACTTCCGGGCTGGGAATAGTTGCTTGATAGTGAGCATGTTTTGAGGGTGTTTTTGTTCAAGGCCTTTGTTTTTGTTCAAGTGCCTTTTGTTCAAGGCACATGTTCTGCTGGGGAGGAGGGGAGGCCGGGAGGAAGGAGAGACAGGACACCTGACCCAGGCTAGCCAATGAGGTATTCCATACCATAGCATGTGATGCCCAGGATGCATACTGGGAGAGAGAGAGCAGGAGTGGGGGAGCTCTGGAGGAAAATGGAGGAGGGAGCAAGCGGTGCTCGGCCGGGCAGGGTGGAGTGAGTTATGGGTCAGTGGCTGGTGGGGTGTTGTATTCTTTTCGCTTGTTATGAGCTGTATCATTATTATTGTGTTATGCCTTAGCTATTAAACCGTTCTTATCTCAATCTGTGGGGGCTACGTTCTTTGGATTCTCCTTCCTAACTCTCCAGGAGTTGGGGGACTTGGTTTAAACCACGACAGGGGGATTTCTATATATTCCTGCAGCATGTGGAAGAGCATTTTGACACAGATGCTGGATGAGCTGACCAGGGCTGGTCTCTTACTGACAGACAAGGTGGGTCTGGCTGGGGATGGGAAGAGGAGGGCAGCCATGGCTGCAATGGCCATGAGCTGGTGGAGAAGAAAGACAGTAGCAGAATGACAGTGCAGAACTGCAGGAAAGCTGATTTCAGGTTGCGGAGGATCTGCCTGGACCTTTCCGGAGGTGGAAGGAGCTGTGAGTGCCTCTTGAATCTTCAGGGACAACACCCTCCAAGCCCAGGAAGAAGCCAATCTGATGTGCCCAGAGTTGAGTAGGGCCTGGCAAGGACATGAATGAGCAGGAACCCCCTGCCCTGGGAGGTCCAACACAATGGGAAGAGCAGGGGGGCTGAAGGGGAGAAGGCTGCCCGAGAGGCAGACAAGCACATGGCCTGTGGGTGCAGTGATGGATCAGACAAGCCAAAGCTTCCCAGTGGCTGGAAATGGTCAGGCATGGGCAGGGCACCCAGGAGGCATCTTCAGGATGTGCTCAGCACAAGGAGGGAGCCTTGACTCCTACTAATGGTCAGTGTTAACCCTGCTTCAGGCGAAGGTGTTACTATGACGAGAAGGTATGAAAATGGCAGTACAGCATGAGGATCCAGGATGTTACATGACAGAGCCTTTCACAGCCGCAGTACATAATTTGCTATTGGAAAGGTGTCATCCTGCCTGTAAGCCTTATTTTATTCCCATCATAATGACTGCCCAGGGGTATGACCATCAGTGATATGATAGAAAAGTAGGACAACTGGGAGAGTTACCTGGGTTGGATAAACCCGAGGGACCCCAGCAAACAGAACAGACAAGACAAACATATGGGAACCAAGTGAAGCATGGAGAATGATTTTGACTGTTTAAGCAATTGTTACAGGAGGGGGTCTTGATACCTGGTGTTGATGGTCAGCCCCTATCTGTGTTGTGGCACATAGCTAAAGAGAAGGGCATTAATATCCACAGTGTTACAACTATTGATGCCATGAAGAAGAGCGAGCATGATGACAGTGTGCAACCACCCAGGTTTGATAATATGTTACACCCATGGCAGGAGATCGACAAGACTGTTGTGAGGTTGCACCTGAAAACCGAATAGGGAAGTGGCCAAGCCTCAGGATGAAAAATCCATTTAACCCAACATGACTGGAACCCCTTTGTCACATGTTGTATCTGGTGGTCGACTACCAATGTACGACAGATGTGAGCATTAGTGGACACTGGGGTGGAGGCCACAATTTTATATGGGAACCCGAAAAGACGCCAGGGTTTGAATACTACAGTCTGGGGCATGGGACATGCACCAGTTCAGGGTATTCAAACCAGAATCAGATTACAAACTGGGGATTGGAAGCCTAATGAATACAATGTCATGATAGTGGCAACCAGTCAATATATAACAGGGATAGATTTGCTAAAGGGCAACAGTCTGGTGCTGGGTAATGAGTTATGGTCCTTTGGTGCTCTTTGCTGGTTTCAGGTACAAACATTAGTAGTAGATCACATCCCAGATCCTGCACCTATTCCTGTTACTCAAGAAGTGGTAGATTTGAAACAGTACAAGATACTGGGAGGAGATCTAGAAATCCAGCAAACCATAGATGAGTTAATTGAAGCAGGAGTAATAAGACAATCCCACTTGCCCTTTAACAGTGCAATCTGGCCCGTAATAAAGTCTTATGGTAGTTGGCCTATGACTGTAGATTACCAAGGAGCGAACAAAGTTACGCCACCCATCACAGCTGCAGTACCCAAAGTAGCCTCATTAATTCAGTAAATACAGCAACAAGCAGGGCAATGGTACACCATGGTTGATGTTGCTAATGCGTTTTTTACCATTCCTGTTCCCTTGGAGATGCAGGATCAGTTTGCCTTAACGTGGAGAGGTGTCCAATACACATTTAGCCTACTACCCCAGTGGTATAAGCATAGACCTACATACAGCCATCAGGCTCTTAGTTACATCCTGCTACAGATTACAGTAGGCTCTAAGGTACAAATTACTCAGTATATTAATATTAAGTTACAGGGGTAAACCTAAGTAGAAGTGGAAGAGGCACTGGATGTAGTAAAAACTGGTCTACAGGAGGCCAGTGGTCTATAAACCCCAAAAAGGTACAGGGACCAAGCACTACAGTAAAATACCTTGGTATCATTTGAGCAGATGGGGTGCAGCAGATGCCAGAACAAACTCAGAAGATGTTACAACACTGGCCCACCCCAGAAATGAAACGACAAATCCAGCAGCTCTTAGGGGCTGTGGGATTTTGGCAGACTCAGTTACCTGGGTTGGTTACCTTACTTAAACATTTACACAAACTGGCAAGGAATAAGGCAGAATGGGAAAGGCAACCCAAGCAGGAAAAGGCTTTTGAAGCAGTGAAAGCCCTAGTGACTGAACAAATAGAATTGCAGTCGCTGTTGTCAGGACCTGTTGAGTTGCACATCTCAATTAGCCAAGTGGTAGTGCTATGGAGCTTATGGCAGCCCCAAGATGCTCAGTGTCGGCCGCTTGTCCTCTGGTCACGGCAATAAAGTGAAGAGTGCCACCTTGCACTGCTATGATTTTTCTTGGAGCTGGTTTCCTGATTGTCCTCACAGGGTCCTTAGGGGTGGAAAGATAACCAAATATCAGAAGTATACTTTACTGTATCTTATTCTCTGTATTTTCCTATATTAATAAACTAGTTGAGAGTTCTCTATTTTTCTCTTGTTTTCTCTCACCTGGAATCCATGAACTCTGGAACAGGGTGTTCCATAACATAGCAGGGCATGCCTAGTTACCTGGAAGGGCTAGATTGCTGCTTGGGTAGGTCTGGGTATCGGCTGGTGGGTGGTGAGCAGTTGTATTCTCTTCCCTTGTTATTTCCCTTATCATTATTATTATTGGTGGTAGCAGTAGTGGTTTTGTGTTATACCTTAGTTACTGGACTGTTCTTACCTCAACCCATGGGAGTTACATTCTTTCGATTCTCCTCCCCTCCTGGTTGTGTGTAGCACAGGCTAACAATCAGAAATCAAAGGAAACAGTTAGGAATGATACTGCTTTTCAAAATGGAATTAATGTTTGTGTGCAGGTGTTATCACTTATAAAATGTAAATGACAATGCTGACAATGTACAGCTCCTAACCTAGAGCTACATGTGTTTTTCCTGAAGTCAACAAAATCCACAGAGCACTGGCAGCTAATGCAGAGCCACTTGTAAGGAATTCATACTTTACAGCCTTGCTAGTTAGACTGGTATGTAGTCACAGAACTAGTCCTCCTGAAGAGCCCTACTCCACCCTCAGCCAACTTTTCTGGCCAACTCACAGTTGGAAATTGGTGTCTTCCAACAAAAGAAGAGTAACAGCTCCAAACTGTGGATTAACTCAGCTGAGACTAGAAGCACATCTGAGAGACAAAGAATCTTTCATAAAGTGCATTACTAATTGCCCAGCTTCCCTTGGGATGAAGTTGCTTAGATTTCATCACTCCTACTGACAATTACCTTGACAGAGTGATCTTCCAGGAAACCATGGCCCAAATTATCAAGAGATTCAAGAATTAAAAAGCAGCACTAGAAATTCCCCCAGACCCAAGCAGGGCTTGAACAGCTCCTGGACAATGTCAAAACACTCAAAACCCTTGGGGAAAGTACCCACCCCAGAGATGAAGATCAGTTCCTGCTGAACAGAGACAGTTATGTAGGACCAAATCCAAGGGGCTTCTCTCCAAGGTCTTTATTCTCTCTCTGATCTGCTGTAAAAGACCTGCTGAAAGCCAGTTTACAGAAAGGAGGGGGAGGGGGAGCTGATGTCAACCATGCTAATCTGGCTGATTTATGTTATGATGCAATCGACCACAATCACAAAATCCACTTTGCTGGGTGAGGACTCCAGCTACTTTGTTCAATTACTCAATTATCATATTCCATTTAGTCACCAAATCAATTCCTGTATTTAGAATTATTTGAGATGCTTCAGCAATTATACCCCATGAGGTTCTATCAGTAAAGTAAACAAATGATGCGATGTGCCAATCAAATGGCTGCAATGTAAGTTGAAGGAAAAGGAGCTCCTTCCTAAGTCTTCTGCTTCAGCTGAGGATGCAAATGATTGCTTGGGTGTTACAAAACCATTTGTTATTGCATTGGTGAGATAAAAAACACACAAAGCCAGATCCGTTGTTAACAATTCAATCATTTCAGGGTTGTGCCATCTCAGACAACTGCAAATATAATAACTGCTCCTTTTGTCCATGCTCTGAAGAGATAAAACAGAAGAGGTAAGCATCTGATTTTCCCATGATCAGGAACCTCTGTCCTGTGTGTTGGGGGAAGAGACGGGGGGATGTGTTTACACCAGTTTCAGAGGAGAAAGGACAAGCAAGAGTAGACTGTCTTAGTAATAGAGAAGAAACTTCCCACTAGCAGAAGAGAGAGTGTTCCACGTCCCCACAGGGATGCCGTGCAGGCTCACTGGCCAGAGGCATATGACAGCATCCCCTCCAGCCTTGTGCAATCTTCTTTTTCCACAGCCAGACTGGGCTGTTTCAGGGTCTCCTGATTCACTCCTGATGTCACTGAGCCTGCAGTTTTGTACAGGCTGTCACCATTGTGAGCCTGCTTTGCTATAAGAGCTTGCAATTTTGAAAGTATCACTCTTCTTTTTGGTCGTTTTACTTAACTCTCATAGCTTTTGCTTTCAGGCACAGAACGTGATTTATATAATTCCACCCCATGCCACCTTGTAAAGCAACAGGTTTTAAAGCAGGGACTTGTAATGCCAAAGTGCAGCTTTCTGCAGCTTGAATTGAAGAGCAACTCTGTTAGATTCAGCAGATTATTATCTCCCACACATTTTAAAAGAAACATGATGTGGCATACAAAGCTATGACGTTTCTGTTTAAAAATAAGCTTTATTTTAAAAAGAAGGCTGTTTTATCATCTGTCCCCATATTGCACAGAAAAATGGTAGACCTGAATGACTGGCCAGCATCTTTTTTAGCTGCTGCACACAAATACCACGCAAAAATACTCACCTATAGAGATGCTGTGAGGGGATTACTGGAGAACATCATGTAATTGCTAGCTGCAATAATTACAGAAATTTTTTAGAATTGGCAGAACTATTACAGTTGGTAGCTTTAAAAGTCACTGTGAGGTAGCCTTTTCTCCCAGTAAGAGAGCATAAAGTGTCAGCCTGGGGAGCTAAACCCACAGCACCCACATGCACTGTCTAGTGGCTGGTGCTTGGCTCGCATTATACACTGCATGCTGGGAGAAAAGGCTGCTTGAATCCCTTTCTTATCAAGCCTATGTACATAAAAATGCACTTGTTCCTTTTTGGTGCCTGTATTTCCCTTAGAAAAAAAAAAAGCAAAAGAAGCCTAAAACTCTTCATTTAGGCTTGTATATGTCAGGAATGACTCACGGGACTCAGTGAGGTAAGTGATATCGGCAATCAATCTCTTCGTACACTGACCAGAGCATGTAATTAAATAACTAACGGCTAACTGGCAATTGCAGTTAATCTGTGTTCCTGTAATTTGAAGTGTTATTGTGGGGGAGATTGTCTTTTGCTATCAGCCTTTCAATTTGTCTTCCTGTTGGACATTGAGAAATGTCCTCAAGCGAATGCTCTGCTTACAGCAGAATGAGCTTCCTGGCCATGCTGCTCATCAGCCCCAACAGAGCTCCTACACAGTGCATGGCACAAAGTCAGCTGCTTGCCAGCAGCTGGGCACAAATATTTGTTCATGAAAGTTCAAACCCAGGTGGGAGTTCCTTCAGCTCCTGTGTTTAGTGGAGGACTTACAAGAAAGTATAGTTTTCTCAGGCTTTTGGGGCAGTATCCAGATTTACTTTGACCAAGCTGGCAGATACTGGGGTTGAAGCTAAGAAAACAGTCAGACTGGTTAAGGACGGGAAAGTGCCTTGTCCTTAGAAGCTGATCCTCTGCAATCTGACTTGTGACAGGACAGGGACCAAGTATGCTGTCTGTCTACTTCTTTTGACATTTTTTTGGGCACTGATACAACAACACAGGGCAAAACACAGATTTGCCAACTGAGAGATATGTTCAAAAGAAAATTGGCTATCAATAATTGCTGCATTATGGACTCAGTCAGAGATCAGTAAGATCAGACCAAAAGCCATTTATTACGTACTATTGCTTACACACACCTACAGCAATTTGGCATATCATGATTGGATACTTGTCTTGAAGACCCTTAGTGACTAACATATAATTGGTTAAGCACAGGTGTGAGAACTTGACCTTGAAAGCTTGCCAACAGTCCACAGTTCTCATAACTCAGTGAATTCCAGCTTTTTCTTATCTTGCTTGCTTAAGCTTCCTTGGGCCTCTCATGGCCTTGCTGTATCTTTCAGAGTTATTCAGAGTTCATGTACCAAATATCCATTCTCCTGTGAGAACACTGTCTCCACGAATAATGAATGGCAGGATGGCATTACATATGTAGATAAGCCATTGAGTCTCAGCAAACTAATGAGATACTTATATCCCTGTACAATAATGTTTATTGATGTGGTTGTGGAAAACAAAGAAAATTGTGTTTTATGGTTTTATTGCAATTAATTAGAGTTTTTGAACCAGAATATCTCCCTCCACTAAATATGTCAGCTGCAGAAATCAGATATTTTTGATGGCTTTTCTCTGAGGCTGTGTAGGAAAGTGGTTTAAGAAATGTAGAAATGACTGAGTAGTCAAAATTTAACCCATTTTCCCTGTTCATATTCTTTCTTCATTCTGCATTACTTTGTCTTTTTGAAACAGTAATTGCGTTAGATGCTTATCTTCTTGTCATCTTGGCTAAACCACTTCAGATCTTTTCTTCCTGTCTAAAAGCTGTTAGGAAAACCACTCCTGAAATGAATATACTATGCAGACCTATGGACTTCAGAAGTTTGCAAAAATAATTGTCCAGGAAGACTGGCACTAAAGAACATTAGAGAAGATGTCTTCTTAGATACCCGTCAGCATCCTGAACTGGACAGGCAGTACGCATCCAGAAATCCTTTCCCTGTATTGTTAGGTCTTAATGCCTCAGTGGAAAGAGGGCTGCTGGCATTAGAAAGGATTTTGAGTGCCTGCAGTTGCAGTCAGATTTCATGAAAAGCCTGGGAGAACCTACTTGTGAAAGTTTCTTGATGGTACCATCTAAACCGCTTAACTGCTCAGCCCACTTATACCCTACTACACTAGAACAGCATCACTGTCCGAGGGGAGACGAGAACCCCTGACCTGTTTCCACCCATCACTTTCCAGGCAGCTCTCATTGTTGTGTCACTAGCACAGAAGTCTGTAGCTAGGAGGTATGTGCTTCCTATGAAAGGCTTAAGATATATGAATGCTGTGTTAATGTCTGACCTTTATCTCTGTGTAAAGATAGGGACATTCATCCTCCATACATTTCATCCTCACACTGATGCCTCTGGTTCTCCCTTGTATCTGAGAAGTGATTAACATAACAAAGGAGCTAATTAAACATTTTGTCAGTGTGGCATTCAGAAATAATTGAGATTTCTAATGTTGGTGCTGTTATAAATGAAGGAGTTAATGTATTCCTATGCACCCAGACAATGAGGATGAAACTACCAACCTGCATCTTGGTTCCTCTTCTGAGCATCCATTCCACCTCCCCCCCATCCCCCCAATTCATGTTGCTCCTCAGAGAAGCTCATATGGAGCTGAAGATGCTGAGGTCTGCCCCAGCTGGGTATCTCAGTAGGAATAACTTGAAAATAATAGATACCTGTTTCTGGTCCTCCTAAGCTCCCAGAGGATACTGCCCCTGGGAAGAGGCTTGGCCCCATTGTACCTGCAGCACCCAGAACCCCCCTTCAGAATCATTTCTCTGTAGTAGTGTGGGGAGCAGGCAGAAGCAAAAGCATGGCAGAAGCAAGAGAAGAGACATAGATACAGACACACGTATGCATGCGTGCACAAGCAAAGCTCACCACACAGCCATCTAGATGGGAGGAAACAACCACTGTCTGGCTGGAGAAACATGAGGTTTTTATTGTTTTCCTCTGCTGCCAACAAGCTAAAGAAAATCCCAGAAAACCAGGGCAGGGAAAGGGTATCTGATGAACTTTAAGGGGATAGCGTCTGCTCTGCTTTGTGCTGGTGCATGTACTGATGTGGCCTGAGTGAGCCATCTGCCAGATGCATCTTGTTCAACATACTGAGGAATCTGCCCCTGAAACACTGTAGGAAAACAGATTTTGCTGCAGTGGTGGGGAAATATGTAAAAAAGAGTACATTAATTAAATTCTGAATGGCATTTTTATTAAGAGTCTGTGGATAAATGTAGTACTTTATCTCCCTTCTGGTGTGCACATCAATTTAATGCTCGCAAAGTGTGTTGGCAGAGCTTGAGGCTGAATTCTGTTTATTCATGATGTTCTAGTAAAAACATCATCACTGCTGTTGCCCAATGAGCCCTGTCAGCATCCTGGGACAAAGACTTTTATCCACAGGATAGGCCTGGCCTATGATAGGTTTATAACTATGCCTTCATCCTTCCTTCTCTTCACCTCCCAGACACTCTAATTCTAGATTTCAAAAATGTTTTCTGTCCAATACTTTGTTGAATTCAAGCCTATCCCAAGAAGAATAGTAGTTTTGATGAATCAACGCTTTCACTGAAAAGCTGATTTCCAGACCAGCTGTAGTGAGGGCAAATTCCTTCATATATTCCTTTGAGCCTGCTTTGTTTCAGGTGTCACAGAAACATAAATGCTCTAAAGTTTCTTCTGCTTCAGGAGATGTGTACAGCTACTATTCCACCAGGGCCATGCTGGAATTGAGACAAAATGTGATTGTGAAGGTCCCGGCAGGAGCTCAGTAGCTGGAGGTGGCTGACATTGTTACTCTTGGTGAAATGCATGCTGGAACTGCTGCAGGTTTTGGAGGCATCAGGTGCAGGACTGTAGTCTGTGAAGAGACAGTGCATTCTGCTTTGAGCAGGGGTGGTGTTCTGTCTCATGCCTTTATCTGACAGAAGTGAATACAGATGCTGCTGTGATAGCTGGCAGCTGCTGTGAACAGAATAACATTTCAGGTTGACATTTCTGAAGTTTTCCTATTAAAGGTGAAGGTAATGGGCAGTGACTGGCTCTTGCTTTGGTCTTCAGGAATACCTGGAGATCAGTGCAAGCTTTGTGTTGTCATGGTTTGTACATTGTGGGCTTGGAAAGAAAAGATCGTACATGATAAGTCACCCTTCATCTCGCTTGCACTTATTTCTAGATATTGTGATTTACAGTGTTGCTGCCAATTCTTTGCATTCCAGATGCAAAGAAGAAGAATAACAAAAAAGAGCTGCCACTTGCAGACTCAGCATTTAAACATAGCAGTGTGCACTGCTGTTCACTGTTGTATTTCACATTTATGGTTAGCACACAGTGCTGCACAATCAAATGCAGAATCTCAACAGAGGGTTTTCACTAAGCCTTGGACTGTGTGTGTAGTTGAAGACTTGACTCTGGGTAATAACTAGCAGACAGTGTTTTCAAGGTATCATGTGAAGGGCTTTATTGAAGAAAATGCCGTAGCAGAAACTATGAGGACTCCCATTGTAAGGTTCAGGGCAAGAAGCACTTAGAACACAAAATAAAACTAAAGGGAAGCACTTACTGGAGCAACAAAAGCATATACTTTTATTCCACAATATGTAACAGACACATGGAATTAACTGTCTCATGATAGATAGGGAACACAGTTCAAAGGATGGGTAGAGACATCAGTGAAAAACACTGTTCTCCAGAGTTAAACTCTGTCAAAGGTAGCATCCACTGTTTATTAATAATTTATCAGTGAGCAACTTCTATCCTTATCTGGACCTTCACTGTAGCAGATGTTATATTGATGCATGGAGAGACTCGGTCCCAGTTCCATGGTATTAAAAATCTACATATGAATTCAAAGAAGGGATGGGTGTATTGGTAGCCAAATGTCATTGTAGTCTCATGCTTTATGTATTGTTGTTTGTGCTTCATTTTTAAAGCAAAAAGGGGTTTGGGAAGAAACTTTCCTGGAAGAGAATAGGTAAATAACGTTCAATAGGTGTTCAGAAATTGGAGAGTAATGGAAGGACATTACTTTTCCTGTGATGTTTCAGGTGGTGATTGCAAGACACTGGACAGAAGGCACTGTTGTCTAATACAGACATTCTTCTGTTTCTGTTGACAGAAAGTGAACATAGCCAAAACTTGGAAAAACAAGATGAGGTAGTATTCATCAGATTGTCTTATATTTGCAATGCTAATTAGATACTGTGAGATCAACCCTCTGTAATCACAAGACTACCTTTAATAAATCAAGAGACTTTGAAATGATGAATGTTCAGTTTATTTGTTTCCAGTTGTTTCATCCTTCAGAGTTCACACCTTGTACTTTGAGTCAAATCTGGTGTTGCCTTCCTTTTCAGCCCCTGCTCCATCAAACACTCTGCATGGGGAATGGCTGTGCCATTCCAGAGAGACTCAGGAAAGACTCAGCTCAACTGGTGTTGCTGCATTTCCAGCTGCTGCTAATGAGGAAAGGCAGAGCCGTTTATCCATCTGCTTTTAGCCTTCAGAGCTAGCTACAGTCCACCATCCATCAGGCTGTCTCACAAAGGCTTCATGTTCAATGTGAGCTGAGAACAAGCACTTGTATGGGGTAGTTTTGAGGCTGTCTGATTTCACTGGAAGCAGAGGCAACACCAGACTGGGAACATAAGACTTGAAACCTGAGAAAGGAGCAGAAGGGAGTCAAGGTAACTCATCTCTCTCTGGGACAGAAACCAGTACTCAATACTGACATCTGACTACTGCATACCATCCATTTGAGTGTCTCAGCAGAGCCGAAGTTGTATTTTAGAATCGTAAAGTAATAGAATGATTTGGGTTGAAAAGGACCTTAAGATCATCTAGTTCCAACCCCCTGTCATAGGCAGGAATGCTCTCACAGGGTGGCAGTCTTGTCACAAAAGTGCCAGATGCCAAGATGAAGAAATGGGAAGAAGTGTATCTACTCTCCTAGAGACGCTTTTGTTTTCAACTTCTATAATTTTCAGCTGTCTCAGTGAATTTACATCAAATAGTCTTCTATGCAGTTTAGTCCAGATAACATCATGCTGTAGAAAACACTTGTTGAATAGCATCAAGGTAAGGATGATGGTATTTATTGTATTTCCACTGCTCTACAACTTGTGTGCAGCCCCTTTCTAAGGCAGGATGAGATGTGACCAAGCAATGGCCAAATGTGACTGAACACAGCCCGAGCTCCATGCTCTGGCTGCTAGTGAGCCTCTGAAATTGGACATCACTGCTTTGTTTGCTCCTAGTGAACATGGAGAGAAAATCCTTCCTGCATCAATGAGCTACCACAGAAGCAGCTAAACAGCAATGGAAATAACATAGAGAGGAAGATTTTGGTTATTTGTCAGTGGGAAGATCATGATTAGTTTTACTCCCTGGATATAAAGGTATTTAGCATTTGGCCTGAAGACTGGGAATTTATGCAAGCACCCTGTTAAGTAAGGGTTGCTCTCATGCCCGCTAGATTGTGAGGTTTCTGTACTTCCCCTGCCTAGGTAAATCCTCAGCTAAAGACTTTTCCATCCCTTAGAGGGAGTTCAAATGTTAGATTCCTCTCACCTTATTAAGAGGACAGTTCAGGTGATTAAGTAGATGTGAATCTAGCTTGTGTCTTTCCCCTGACCTGAGCCTCTCTTTCCTGGTGTCCCTATCTGCATCTCTGCCTTAAAATCCCCTTATCAGAAAACCTGAGCCTTATCCTGTGATTCTCCTGTCTACAGCTACATCAAGGCCCTTAGGACTCACGTATGCCTTAGGCAACGATCTGGTCTCATCTCAGATGGCTCTGAAAACCTCTTCAGGCAGATCAAGCATAATGGATCTGAATTAGAGTAGCATGGACTTAAACATGACCCTTGAAGGCAGAGCCTGGCTTGACATAAAGACTCTAAACATCGACACACGTGTGTGTGCATATGTGTCCAGTTACATACATATGTGTTTTTCTCATGACATGTATTTTAGTCTTTTTGTCAAAAATAAAGATTTTTCATTAAAAAACAGTTCTGAACAAAAAAATGCTTCCTTCCCCACCCCCTGAGATATTTTTCACATAGAAAAGGTGCTGCACCAGAAATCTAATTTCTGTCAGAAGACTAATCCAATGAGAAATTTTAACAGCTCAGAGAAGCTTTCTGGCTCTTTACTTATCCTTCAAGTGATCAGATCTCTACCTCTAATCCTTTCCTTTATGCTGTTTTCCGTTGTTACATATTGTCATTAAAGCACTATAGATATTGCGGATTATCTTACTAAGTCAGTAATTCAGATTTCAGGTAGAGCCTTTCTCTTTCTTTCAGATGTAGTCATGAATATTCATGGCTGTGGCAAATACTGTCCAGGTGTTTGCCTATAAGTATTCACAAATTGTTGTGTGTGAGAATAAATCTGCATTTTAAATCTGCATTATCTAAACATGAATGTGAAATTGTCCAGCTAGATCATGAATGTTCATTGTATAAATAGACTCTGAATTGCCCATAAACTCTCTCACATTTCAGTAGCTTGATCTGAAGTTTATTTCATGAGGAGTCCACAGCTTTACAAGTCAGCTCAGAATGGAGACAATAAAATTTAACATCATGTGTAGTAGTTACTCAGGATGTTCTGATCAACATATGAAACAATCACAAAAACATTCTGCATTTTCTTAGTGTATAAAATGAGTGGGAAGAATGTCCCGTTAACCTCCACTCCAAACTCCATATTGTGTGTTTTCATTCCTGATTTTCTCTATGTTGAGCTTGTTTACTTTATAAATCAGGCCAAGATCATCTTTCTCCCAGAACTACAGACATTGGGGCTGTGTCACTTTGTATTGTTGTAAGAGACTGCCTCTGATGTCATGCAATGAAGAATTAACACCAGAAAATCTAGAAAAAGTGTAGGGCCCTGCTTATTTCTGTGCTTGTGCTAAAGCTGTTTTCGAAACCAGAAGGTTTATTCTCAGACTGCCTGAAGGCTATTTGGTACCATTTGAAAATGACCAGCATCAATGTTTTTTTCCTCCATGCAGGAACCCTGTCTTGCTTGATCTTCTATCAGATACCACACAATGAGGCAGGATCTATAAGAAGAAGATATTATCTTGTATTGGAAAAATCACTCAAACTTTTGAGCTTTTAGATATCTATAGTGCTCTAAAAGGACTTGTGGGGTTTTCTAACAGGAAAAGATTATTAGGATGTCTGAATCATGTGCAAGCATCTATGTTGTTTAATCCATAGATGTTTAAAGAAATTATTCCTTCTCTCTGTTGCCTTTTAGTGAAGTGGGTCCTTTCCCATCAACTGAGGAGGAGTACTCTATAGCATGATGTGCTCAGAGATGGAAATAGCAAGCATGAGAAGAAAAGGCTTATGAATACTGTAGATAAATCTATAGAACAACCAAAACTGCCAGGAACTCTGGATCAGAGCTTGGCCCAGTAAAACTAGTGTAAACTTGGCTCATTGACCCAAAATCCTGGTCAGGCTGGAATGTAATCCATCCTTTGCATGGGCCTCTGTCCCTAGGTGCTGTTAGGTGAAAACCAGTATGAAAGCCCAGTGCAATGAAAGTAGTGCTCCATGCACAGTATTGGAGCAAAATATTTCTTTCTGCTCTGTGTGCTTTGCAGGGCTGCTATGTTGCTTTTTGTCTCTGTCTTTGAGAATCCAGGAAGGTGACAGGCACAGAACCAGGGGAGGTGAGATGATGGTTCAATTTTGCACTTATGTTCTCAGTGCCAGCAGTAGAGTACTAGTGACTTCATTGAAGACATAATATGGGAAGTCCCTCTCCATTGCAGTTTAATAGAAACTCGAAAGATTTTGGTTTTCTCCCTCTCAGACATATCCAGCCTAGTCAACCCTTGCATTTCATCCATCACCCCTGCTTCCTTTGTGAAGTGCTGTCTGGGTAGTGTGGGGCAGGAATCACTAGCCAACACAGTGGTGAAGCTGGTTGCACTCCATTCCAAGTCGTCTAGTGCCCATTTATAGTGTAAGTGAAAGTAAAATTGTGCCGTACCAGTCAGGATACTGTGACTACCTAAAAATGCAAAGATGTCAGGAATAAGCTGGCAGTTTGCTTTGATGGTACAATCCTTCTAACATGCTTTTTCTTTGATGGAGGGTTTCTTGTAAAGGAACTGGGTGCAGTGAAAATTCCCGAGATTCATCAGGAACTGCAATGTTAATTTCACTGTAATAATAACAACATGATAGACCTCAGAGAAGCATTGACGAGACATGATTTACTTGGGAAATGAGAGCTCTTGACCCACAGATCTATTTAACCTAATTGCTAATGGCATTTGTTCTGTTTGTCACTGCAGAAATTTAGGGTGCTGTATTTTTCTGGCTTGCCTTTTTAAGTGGAACTGAGCTCTGATAGAATGAAGGATGCAAAGCAGGTAAAATCCTGAATTGTTTGACAGTAAACAGCACCACATTTTGCAACACTTTCAGCTGACAAAATAACAGACCGTGGCCTAAAATCCCCCTAGGGATGAGGTGCAGAGAGAAAAAGGAAGAACAGACTTAAGAGCTTCCCAGAGCCAAAGCAGAGATGAGCAGTTTACCAACTCATGCCTTCAGGATGGTGACATGCTGAACCACCTTCTTAAAGAAGGAACCCTAAAAAAAGAGACAAGGTTAAATATTAAAAAAAGGCTGTGTATCTTCTTCAGGAAAAAGTTAACAAGCTAAACCCCAGAGGAACTAGAGTGATCTGACAGAATCCTGCCCATGTCCCTGGAGGGCATTAGCTGTGCAGTCTTGAATGTACAGCAGCAGGATGGAAAAGACTGCATTTGTCTTAAGAATCACAATGTGTTCTCAAGAGCCATACAAGACTTCTCTTAGATGTGAAGAAGGTCATGATGATACCTCTCCAAGACTTAATGCAGATGCTAAGTAAAATCTCATTACTTTTAATGATGTTTCATATTCTAAAGCTGCCTCCCAGGTCACTTCAACCATTCCAGGGTATTCATGGCTGCATTACAGCATACAACAACTTGGGCTGGCAGATGAGAAATTCTGCATGTCAAAGAAAAGGACTGGGGTGGGCTGGCAGCTGGGTTGGAAGAAACTGACTATAGCAGGACTGTCTGCAAAAGCCACTCTGGTGTGTAAACTAAAAAGTGAAAATACGGCAAAATCATAACTTTGCAAAGCCAGGACTCATTAAAACTACGATTTTGTTTCCTAAATCTCAACACAACTGTTTGGCATAGCCTGAAAAGAGGAGTGTCTATATGATTGAGCCAGAGCACATAATCATTGAGTTGCACGTCTTCTACCTTACTGCACAAAAACTGCTCAGAAAATGTCCTTCTCAGCTGTGCTTAAGTCAGGGACTGCCAAGATTTCCTTCTGGGGAGCTATATCTAAACTGACAGATTTTCAGCTCTTTCTCTAGGCATAAATACTTACCACTTCAGAAGGTGCCGTATACCACTAGGAAATGTTTCCAATAGAAGAAGTTGATGAGTATTGAACACTGATTTCATTGGAAGCCTGCTGTTGGCTAAGAATGCTCAAGACAGTACTTTTACAAAGATAAAATGTCATGAGAAGACTTTAAATAGTTTGTATTCTCTGTTGTTTTCAGATAAAAAGAGCAGCTTGAGATTTTTCAGGCCTCTCTGTGCAGGGGGCAGAACTTGTGTTCTCTCCTTGCAAACAGTAGGACTGTAATTTGAATATTGTTTCTGTGTTCAAACTGATGGAGATCTGAGGATTAACTGTGACAATGACCATGTCCTTTCAACATTTTGATTGGCACATCTCTACCTCCTGCCACTCACATAATACCCAGAGAAAGCTATCTCATTAACAACAAAGGAAGAAAAAAAGTGAAGACCATTGCCTTGTGTTGTATGAGCACAAGTCATAAGACTTTGCTGACACATGCAAGGTAGAATAAATATCTGCATTTCAATTACTCATAAGTCTGTGTATATGCTTGAGGTTCAGAATTCAAATGGTCTGTGTAGGTGGTTCCTACAAAAAAACTAACAAGTCAGCTTAAGACAGAAAAGCAAGTATAGTCATCCAATTGTGCTCTCCCTAGGAAGAGAGAGATCAGTGACATATATGTTAGAGGATATCAGGCTCTACATACCACCAAAGCACAGAGAGCATCAGGCAGAACATCCTGTAGCGTGTAAGTAATAAAAGGTAGGTTTATGTTGCTGTAAAGTGGAATTATGCAGTTTGAACAGGACATCAAAAAGAGCAGAGCCCAGCCTGATGCTTCCCCTACCCCAAAACTTGTTCAGAGGAGGAGACACATCTCAGCTCTTCCCAGGGACCATGAACACTTGAGCTATTGTACCAAGACATGGAGCACATTGCTGGGGCCTGTCTGAAAACAGTGGGGGCAGGGCATGCTGTGGATGTGCGGAGGAAGAGGAGAGAAACCACCACAGGGAACAAACTAATTCAGATGCACCAGCAGGATAATGCTTCCAGCCTGCCTGCCAAGGTCGATGTAAATCCAGATACCCTTTCACAACCTCTGAAGCAGCACATAGTGTTAGCGTAAGAATGTACACATAACCACTGGAATGTTTATATGAGGTGCTTTATTGCAGCGCTGGGAAACCAGGGGCACTCGCCCAAATCTGGCTTCCACCCCGGCACATCGCACTTGCAATTTATACATCAAAAGTTTCGCAATTAATGCATATTCAACCTAAATTGCTACCTTAACTAATACATATGCATTAGGGATTGCCTCATCAGTCTATTATGACTTCAGCCTCTTCTGCGCTTGCATAGTCCCCCTCTGATGGTCGTCCTGATGACGTAAGGAATCTTCCTCAGATGAAGTAAGAAGTCTTCCTCGCTTTGTCCTTTTTGACCTGTCCGTTCTTTGGGCAGGCCCCAACCATTATGTGGATGCCAGCATTCTCTTGTTTTCACGTGGCTGCCTCTGGTCAATCTACATGTTCTGCTTGGATAAGGTTTTACAATACTTTCTTAAATACACCCATACCTAAATTACAACTAAGGTACAAAACGATTAACTAAGGTACAGAACAGCAAAATCAAAGGCCTACTATTGATTTGCAAACTTTCAAATATAATTATTTTTAACATTAAATTTCACCCTTTTCTAACAATAGCACATAACAATGGAAAGAGAAATTAAGTCCCTCAAAGTGAAACTGAGGAGCACTGAGAAATTAAAACTGAAAGGAGAAGTTAGGACAAATTGCTGAATAACCCTTTGGAGCTGGTACATTCAGAAGCGTATTGCAATTCTGTGTGGCAATCTGCAGGCATGGGTACCTGTAGCAGTCCATGAAATTCTTGAATTAAGTTGCCTGGTTTTACTATGGTGCCCCAGATAATATCCTTCTTGCTCAATTTGCAGTGACAATTCTCTGTTCTTCAGACCAAAGCAGATTCAGCCTGTTGGTTAGTTTCTTTTTCTTTTTACTTTGTTTAATTTTTTTTAATCATCAAGCTTTTTCTTTATGGAAAAATAAAATAACCTTACTTATTCTGTGATTAAAATTCAGGTTAATCTTCCTGGACTGTGGTTTCCCCACTTCTTTAAATATATGTAAGAATTATTAAGGGAGAAGCTAGAAGGCAGAAGCGTTTTGTTACCGCTTTTCCCTGGTGCTCCTTTGCTCAATGGACTTTAGCAAAATTTTTTCAGTCACCTGTATTTCACTCGGTATTCCACATTTAATCTCTAAGAAATACCATGCTTAAGAGAATCTCAGAAAGATTTCCATTATGGAAAGCAGAAGCATGAAAATAATGTAAAAATAGCCCCTTTATTCACAGTGTGAGCAACGGCAGTTTAAGCTTCCTCTTCCCCACCTTACTGATGGGCCCTTTCTCTGATGCATCCAAATCAGCTCTTAGAAAGAAACTGCCTGTTGAGCCCATTGACTTCTTGTTCTGCATACAGTTTCTGAATTGCTTTTTTGTGGTTTTGTCCACACCACATGCATGCTAGAGGGGTCAATGTATGTCATTATTCATTTCAGGCTGATATTGTTAAATGGAGGGTCTCAGTGCAAAGATAGATTCAAGCCTTTATGGAGTTTTTGGTAGCAGTGGTGTCCAGCTCCCATGATCACATGCTGGACACTTCTGCTGTGTTCCCAGCTCCCTCACAAGTCTGTATCTGCATTATTACTTCCAGTTGTTTTAGGTGGTGTTGTCCTCTGGGAGGGAATGAATTCTTTCTGAGACTGTGGTAGGGTGCTCAGAACCTGGGGCAAAAGCCAAAGGCATGGCTGTGATGTCCATCACTAGCTGCATTATGTCCCATAAGCTGGTGATCTGGTTTCAAGCCAGACTCAGCTGTGCTGCTTTTGCTATTCTGAGCCTAAAAAGGTTTTAGTTCTTTTTTTTTTTTTTAAATTGCAGAGCATAGGGTGAGCCATGATGAGTTCTCAGAGTCTTTTGCTTTTATACTGCTTTATCTTCCATAATAAGTTCCTGTTCTCTCCACAGTCCCAGCTTGTCTTGCAGAGAAGAAGCTGCAGGCAGTGTCATGGCATAGGGGTAAATAATAACTCATAAATTAATCCCAAAGCAAGATGACTTTAGTTACAACAATCTTTTCCACTCTCTTTTCTTGCTTTAATGCAAAATGAAAGAGATTCACACCCCACTAGAAATGCTGTCTACTTTCTGAAAGCAGTAATACCATCTTATAGTAGCATCATTATCTTAAAGACCTGAAAAGATATCTGGTATCTAGTGTGCTTTGCACATCAGCATGGGTTCTTTCTGTTTCCCCTGGTTTTGCTTGTAAAAGAATTGATCTTATCTTAAACAAATGCCAAGGATTAAGCTAAACTATCGCCACTTTCTCACCTTGCTCTCTGGCTCCCTGAATGCCAGGATACACTAAAGACCAGCTGGCCACTAAAGACTGTTCCTACCATGTGGGAAGAATGGGTCTTTCTTGGAGATGGAAACAGTTATTTGGGTGAAAAGAGCATGAATGAGAGTTCCCTTAGGATTGTATCCTGCTGTATAGCTGAACTAGGTGGTGTCAAACCTTTTTAGTAGCTTGCTTTTACAAAGACAAGGGAGCTGGAGCTGTACCAGCATCTAGAGGATATCAGTTGATGCAGTGGCATTTTAAGTAGTCTGCTTTTAATACTCCCCTGTCACAGTATAATAGATGCATTTGCTGGAGAAAACTGAGAAAATTATATGGTCGGTTGACCCTGGCTGGACACCAGGTGCCCACTAAAGCCACTCTATCACTGCCCTCCTCAGCTGCATAGGATAGAGAAAATACAACAGAAGGCTTATGGGTTAAGACAATGACAGGGGAGGATCACTCACCAACTACTGTCAAGGGCAAAATAGACTCTATTTGAGGAAATTAAATTACTGCCAATCAGATCAGAGAAAGATAATGAGAAATAAAACCAAATCTTGAAATTCACCCGTCTTCTTCATGGGATTAACTTTACTCCCAGTTTCTCTACAGGCAATGGGGTTGTGGTCAATTCATCACATATTGTTTGTGCTGCTTCTTCCTCTATGGGGGAAGGACTCCTCACTCATTTAAAAGCCTCATGTCAACTCAGAGAAGTCAGGTATCTGGGCCCAAAGCTGCTGCTGTGTCAGTTTTCCAGGTACTATTGCTAAACCTGCAAGAGCACCTCTTGAACTTGCAGATCACATTTAGTGGGCATTGGAGGGATGTCTGACAATTACACTAAAAATATTCATAAGATGAAACACAAAATTCACTGGCCTCTTTTGAAAAACTGCACTTCGGAAAAGCATGTAGATGAGTGGGTAGCTTGGCATAGCTCTTCTCCTCTTACAAAGACAGATGGGTGTAGAGGGTGGGCTGTGTTTGCTGATGTTGATGGGAGCAGAGAAAAGCCTGGAGTATTTCCCAGATGACCTCTGTGCTCCAAAAGGCCATCTTGGTGGAGTGACTTCAGCACATGGAGAATTAAGCAGTGCACTGGGAAAAGCCTGGGAGTTCTCCAAAGTTTGATTCAGCTGGCGTGAGCTACCTTCTGGGCTTCCCTCCTTTCACCTTCACCTACAGAGACAGCCCACACCCTCTGCTTTAGCTCCCTAAGAGAAGTGACCCTCAGCATCTCATTCCCTTTCCTGTGCCATTTTTACAGCAAAGCTAAGCTCTAATAGCTAAGGAATTGTTTTGGCCATTTTCTTCATCACTTACCTGTCTTTAATGCCCAAAAGATTTTGTTTGTGATGTTAGTCCACTCGCTTGCTCCACTTGCTTTAGAAAAGTGACATAGTGACATTTCATCTACTGAGTAATAAAGATGAAGCCACATTTTTTTCTACATTCGTAAACTGTAATTCTTCTTTTCTCACTTCATGGGGGCCCATGTAGAGCACTACAGCCATAGCATCACATTATCCCATGAATCCACCTTCCCCCTTGTGACTGCAGCTGTTTCTGTGCTAATTACCCTCCTTAGCTCAGTTGGTTGAGTGCTTTTATTATTAAATAAAAACTGCTGTTATATCATCTTCTAGTGGATTTCTGGAAGCACTACGTGAACAGTTGGAGAATCCTGCTGTCTCTGCCTCTTGTAAGATAGATGTGGGAGTATGATTTGATAGGTGTATGTTTTTATAATAATACATTCATATTTTTAAAATAACTTCTGTAAGTGGAGGTTTTCTTTTTTCTTTTTTGTTTTTCATTTCCATTGAACTTCTGTTTGTTGCTGTTCAAACTTTCTTATTTCCTAAGGGCCTGTATTTTCTGTGTTAACGTTTCTTACCAAGAGAGCATATTATGGACTTTTTCCACCTATGCAGGATGGCTAAACCACAAAATATGTATTTTGTGTTTCTACAAGGTAAAGAATGTCTCTGAAAAAATGATATAAGTGAAGATATATGTAGAAAAAAAATTGTAAACCCAACTCCTAATGGTTTATATACCCAGTTTGTTCAGGCTCAATGTGAAATAACCTTGTTACCTCCTTTTCTCTTGTGAGTGTGAAATGCTCTTGGCTTGATCTGGCAGCATTTGACTATAGCTTTGCTAGTTAGCTTTCCAGAGGTGGGGAACTGGCAAATTGAACCAGCATCTGATACTTTAACTCAGACTGTTTTACACATTGTGCCCCGCCATGATCAACCTGCCTCTGGAATTTAGTGATCACTCCAGAGTTATTGTGTGGTACAGATAGTTGAATGATGAGAAAACTTGTATGGCTCTGTGGTCCTGCATGAGATTCATAGCTATTGCAAAATCACTACAACTTGTTATTCAGCAATATCCTAGTGACTGCTGGGAATTTATGACAATGTTTGCAAATTGTAAATGTTTCAAGAATACATTCTGGAAATGAGTTATTTGCTATTTGTCATTCGCTGGTCTCCTGGTTGGAGGCATATCTCACATACAAGTTTCAGTCACTGAGTTCAAGAACAAAAATTATGGTGTATCACTATTCATACATGATGATTGACTGGGAACCAAACTGAGCCATTTGTGAGCAAATTACATTCTGGAAATTATTTATCTGTATTAACTTAAAAAGATGAATTGTGCATGTTTGGAGCAAGTCAGTACTTTTCCCTAATGCTTTCTTCTTCTGTTCAAGAATCTCATCTTCCATTAAGATACATGATATATAAACACATTACATTTTAGTCTCTTTGCTGTGCCATTGGGAGCAAAATCTTCAAAATATGAGCAGTCTATAACCAATAAAGTAACATCTTTCTGAGCCCACAAATAACCCAGTTGCTGCAAGGCATATGAACTGCCTCATTCATCTCAGCTGAACCCAGTATCTGAAACTTAATGAGCTTGATAATGATGATCACTCAAATATTAACATTAGTATTTCAATGTTTATTAAAGCCTGCGGGAAAGGTTTGCATGGGAGATGGCCATGTTTGAAAGACTAGGAAAACCTGGAACAAACAGCAATTTACAAGTTAGATGAGCCTGCGAGATGAGTGGAAATTGGGAATATTTCCTTCACTTGATTTTCCTGTCTTCAGTCCTTGCTTATGAATATTTAATGCTTTGACTAGTTTATGAATCAGTCATCAACACAAGCACACACAGAGAGCAAAACTGGGAAAATGTTTGCTTTCATGGATTTTGTTTAACCACTGTTTTACTTGAGACAGAGCAGAACTCAAGGTGCATGGAAGAATTGCCAATGAGGTGCAGGTACTGCAAGTCTCATGGAAAGTTTAGTTTTGAATACTACTTGTCCTTTTGTGGATGGCTAGTGGTGGTTAGTGGTCACTTTTCTGGCCAGACGGATAGATCATACAAAGAGGTAGCTCTCATGCAGCAGGTAATTTTTTTCCCTCCTCATAGAGCTTTGCAGAGTGGCACTACAAGGAGTGTTGTTTTGCTCATGTATTTCTGTTGCAATGCAGTTGTGTAACATCTCTGCCTTAATAATTTCACTAATTATTTTCAGAAAAAAGTAGAAGTGCCAAAGGAGATGTTGAGGGAAGAAGAGTAGCCCATGAACTCTGGGCTGGGATAAAACAAGCTCATTAATGCTGCATATTCTTTTAATCAGGTCTTGAAGAAATTACTGTCTCTCTGTGCAATCCAGTTCTAGCCCCTAGCAGTGCTACAGCAGTACTGGGGATGAGGTGGTGATAACTGGGAGTCAGATCATGTTGTGTGTTCACAGCTGAGCAGAGGCATAACAAGAAATAATCAAACATCTTGTGCATCTTCTAACTTATGAGATAAAGTCCAGTGCTGGGGATGTATCTACCATAAACGATCACGTAAAATAGAATGCTTCACTTGCACATGAGTGGTGTCTGAGACCCTGGCATGGAAGAGCTACCACAGCGATGAGGCAGAGGGCAAGACAAAGCCCGAGCTGACAGGAACTGACTGTTAGAGGGCTATGGCTTGTGCCTGGCACTTTGCAGCTGCAGTGACAAGGCTGGTGCTGAGAGGCTGGAAAGCTGTGTCTGAATATCACTGTTGGTGGACAGGAGCTGTGATATCTGTTCCTGCCTGCCAGCTTAATGTCTTTTCTTTCCCCAACTGTCATGGTTTGAGCATGTTTTGAGGGTGTTTTTTGTTCAAGGTTTTTTCCAGCCAGGTGGAGGAGGGGAGTCCGGGAGGAAGGAGAGACAGGACACCTGACCCAGGCTAGCCAATGAGGTATTCCATACCATAGCACGTGATGCCCAGGATGCATACTGGGAAAGAGAAAGCTGGAGGGGTGGAGCTCTGGAGGAAAATGGAGGAGGGAGCACACGGTGCTCGGCCAGGTAGGGTGGAGTGAGTTACGGGTCGGTGGCTGGTGGGGTGTTGTATTCTTTTCACTTGCTGTTTGCTGTATCATTATTATTTGTAGTAGTAAATGGCAGTAGGGGTTTTGTGTTATGCCTTAGCAATTAAACCGTTCTTATCTCAATCCGTGGGGGCTACATTCTTTGGATTCTCCTTCCTAACTCTCCGGGAGTTGGGGGACTTGGTTTAAACCACGATACCAACCCATCCGCATGACAAGGGCAATGACAGTTACCCACCTTTCAGGAAGAGAGAGGAACAAGTCTGTGAAGAGTAAGCAAAAGAGTAGTCAGTTCAAATAGGAGGGAGCACCTTATGAGGAAATCTTTTAGTATACAAGTGAAGCAAAGAAGATTCTGAAATGAGATGCTTGGAGTGTATAAGGTCAATCAGAGAAAAATTGGGAAATGATGGAACAGATGATGTGCAGAAAAATGGTACATCCTTTCAGGAGATGAAATGAGGAAATGGATAAAGACTGGAAAGGCTTTTCTGTCTTTAAAGTCTTTGATTGCATAAATGGGTGACTGTTTACCCTGCTGTTGCCAGCTCCAATTTAATGATGGCCACAACACTTCTGTGTTTAGCTGGGGAAAAAAAAAGTAATAATAGAATCATCTGGAAGTAATGAGTCAAGGATAATGTAAGATGACAGTAATTAATTCTTTGAAACAAAATTCCATGAGGGGTAAGAAAACAAGCAGAAGGAGGGTTAGGAATTATGCTAAGAAGCCCAGGGGGTGATTCTGGGAGCATACAAACTTCAAATCCTTTGGAAATTCATGTACACACTTAGGGAAGAACTGAAGCTCAACTGAAAGTTCCTGGTATAATGTTTGGGCTTGTAAGTTGAGTTGTCTGTTTTGCCTGGAAAGTATCACTTGAGTATAGATATCTGCCATGCTTAACATCTTCCAACAACAGTGTTTGGCTGGTTGGTTTATAAAAGAAGGTTTTGGGGGATCAGAAGCAGAGCACATTCTGGAGGATTCTACACTGAAAACCAGCCTAGGTCCCTTGTCCTGATCTCCTGATTACTCTCATTGCATATACGTTAGCTTGTTTGTCCCTAAATCAATCTGATATCTAGCCTGCTTAGACAAAAGCCCTCACTTAATTTGATTTTAAAGGTTGTAACTCATCTTTTTAATGTATTTGTTTTGTTTTCAGTTAAACACAATGTTGCGATGTTTGCAATGTTTTTGGTGGCTGTCTTTTTGGTGACAGCCTGGAGCTGTTAGAACTCCTGTAGTAGTCAGATATAGAGATAGTGAGCAATTCCAGTAAAGCATATCGTCAGACTTTTCAGGAGTTTGAGTTTTTGCAGTATCACCACCCATGTGTTCTGTTGACCTTTCAGTTAAAAGGCTTCTTCGATGGCTTAAAAATGCTCAGGGATTTCCATCCCTTTTAGTGATGGCTTAATTTGCTATACCTGAATGGGACTACTCCTGGAAGAGCAGGGTGTGCCATCTGTGGTCACAGTCTGTGTTGCAGGTGCAATGACCTGAGTCCTCATTTATGGCTTTGGGGTCCTTATTGCTCTGAGATCACTTCTCCATGGAAGAGGATGGTGTGCATCTGTATACACTGATGTTGAAACTTCTGAAACTGGAAGAGATCAAGACAGTAGTTATGATAATGCTAACCCTAGACATTGTCAGGAAGGCTGGGGTAGAAGTCTTTGTCAACCTCAATATGCATTTTGATCTAAAGGAATCTGTCTGAAGGCTGGCAGCAGTATTATGCTGTGATTTGCAACGTAGATGGCTTATCACAGGATGAATTAACACCCGTTTTACAAGCTGTTTATTTCTGGCTCTCTGAAATGAAACCTCAGAGCTCACCTCTTTTTGTTTTAGAAAAGTAACAAGAGGTTGCAGCAAAGAAGACGAGTGCTAGAAACAGAAGGAAGGATGCCTAGGCTGTATGTGTGCTGTGCAGCATGGGAAGTCTACCTCCAAAACCTACTGATGGGTGCAATTCATTTTGCCTAGAACTGTTTGATACTAAAAACATTCACATGGGACTGGCAGGTATATTGTGTGGATGTCTCAGTACCAAAGGCAATTAGAGAACTGTGCTTCATAGCCAAATGACTCTTAAGGCAGATCTGAAGTAGTTGTAAGGAACATGTGCAAAGCTGGATGGGAACATGGGCTCCATAATTTTCCCAGGCTATTTTAGCATCAAGTTATTAATGTCAGCCTAGAGACCGAAGATTCTTTATTCTTCCCCCAGGACGGTTGGAAATTTAGCCTCACCCCACAATGCTTCTCTCAAAATCATCAAAGCTGATAGCAGCATCATTCTTCTGCATCCTGCCTGCAGGTTTTGGTTTCCCACAGATGGAGTTTTCATTTAATCAAACTCAGACTGAAGGAAGCAGCACTATTAATTAAGCAATGGACCATCTGGTGCTTTGCAAATATCTACAACACTGGGAGATTAATATAAATTATATCAGAAGATGGAGGGATGTTAAGACCTGCAGAGACACACTGTTTGGTTGTGTTAGAAACCAGTCAGGGGAAGAGTATGGTCCAGTGGAGAGATCTGTGGACAGGGAGCAGAGAATGTCTGATCCTGTTGCCAGCTGTGATGCTGATATTTTTTGTGTGGCTGGACATGCCATTCCTACCAAGGTTTCTTCAGGTGAAATTCAAGGAGAATTTGGTGTGTCATTCCCAGTTGTACATTTAAAAATACATCCTGCATTCCTGTGCCCCTGGACTCCTCCATTATAAAATGCTGTAATAATATTCTCCTTTCTTCAAAACATGCTTTTGGAGCAGCAGAGAAATGTCTACAAGGACTATAGGTAAAATACTTCAACATCTGGTATCAAATCCCTATTTGCAGGGTCTCAGTTCAATGTGTTGTTTCCTGTCTCCAATCCAGAAACTCTCCCCTTATTGGTTGGACAGTTCTTGCTCTAAGCTCATACTTTGGAGAATGCTGATTTGAGAACCAGAATACGTTATTTACTGGCATGGCTCAGATGTCCAAGATTTCTTATGTGCACTATTTTAAAACAGCAGCTATCCAGAAATCCAGGAAGGCTGATTACTGTGGAGACACAGAGCTGATTGCTGTCACATGTGCGATGGGTCTGGAACATCTGTCAATAAAGCTGTATGGATGAAATGAAACCGTTGTTGGACATACTGAACCTCCGCTTTTGACTGTGGTGGCCATGGTGGGTTTGTGTGATATTTAATCACAGATGAGCATGTCACTGGATTTGCTTGTGAGAGCGCAAAGAAATGGGACTAGAATTAAAAAAAAAGGAAGGAAAAGAAAAGAAAATAAGCTAAGTCTATTGTGTTTGGTTTTGTTTGTTGTGTTTTTTTTTTTAGAGCATCTAGTCTTATCAAGGCAATGAATTGTGTGCAATAAATACTCAATGGCTGTGATGAATAGCTATTCATAGATGGAGAACTGTCACTTCACGGTAAGAAAGAAAGGAAAACCTATGTTTGTGCTAGAAACAGTGGCAGTATATTTGTTATCAGATGTATGAGCTTTATTATCTTCCATGTTTAACTTTCGAGGACACTTAAAGGTCACAACAGGCCACTGTTCCCAGCTGAGAACCCCCGACTCACACTGGCCCTTGTTTCCCTGGAAGGCAAAACTAATTTCCAATTGCAGGTCAGCAGAGTTCTTGCTTGAAAGGGAATTTAGTCATTTAGATGCCAATTTTTTAGTTTTTTTTCCTCCCTTAATAGATTTCAATAACTGTTTTCACCTGCAGACATATTGGCCTGCTCAGATTTAATGCCGCTTCGGACAGATGGAGTAAAGCAAGGGTGGGAAAACTGAGTTGGAATAAATAGAAATTGTCTCAATCTTCAGATTTAATAATCATCCTGGCTTGACAGGGTTTGGAGGCTAGAGGAATGCTTGGATGAGTAAATGCTCTTTTGCATTTCCCCACTCCTGAAAGGCTGCTTACAAATTTCCTGTCCTAAATAGGACATAGGTGGGCACATACATCAGGGCCTTTGACAGTGTCCTGGGTTCAGCAGTAGCAGTCATTTTTTCTCCTTAGTAGCTCGTGCAGCACTGTGTTTTTGACTTTTGGTCTGGGAACAGCCCTGATAACACCAATGTTTTTAGTTATTGCTCAAATGTTTAGTCTGACCAAGGACTTTCTGAGTCTCATGCTCTGCCAGGGAGGTTGGAAGCCAGGAAGAAGCAGAGACAGGACACCTGACTCTATATAGCAAAAGAGGTATTCCATACCACAGCACATCATGCCCAGGAGGTAAACTAGAAATTACCTAGAAGGGCTAGTTCACTGTTTGGTCAAGCTGTGTATCGATGGGTGGTACTCTATTCTCTTCCCTTGTTATTTCCCTTATCATTATTATTACTGATGGTAGCATTAGTGGGTTTGTGTTATACCTTAGTTTCTGGGCTTTTCTTGTCTCAACCTGTGGGAGTTGCACTCTTTCAATTCTCCTCCCCGTCTCTCTGGGAAAGTGGGGGGGGGGAAGGGGGAGAAAGGAGGGGAGGCAGACAAAGGGAGGGAGTGAGCGAGAGGGCTGCGTGGCTGACTTACAGCCTGGGCTTAAACCATGACAGTTCTTTTTAGCGCCCAAACTGGGACACAAAGGGTTGACATAACAACAGATCTGACCAGAGTGTGTCTAATCATATTTGTGATATGCATTCATTGTTTCAGATTAATAGTCACTCGTCACAATGCTGATTTATTGTCTCTCAAAGTTGTTGCTCCTCACAGCTTCAGTATGTTGTACCTTACTTAGAGCCAGTATTTGCTGTGTTAGTGTTTATCCAGTGGGGGGGTTGGGCTAAGATTCTTGTCTGATTGTACTTTATGGTAATGACTTGTAATGCAATAGAATCATTGATCATGAAACTGATCTGACTTATGTTCCCAGTGTGGTCACCACATTTATACTCTGGGAGGTATATAATAGAAGTGCTTAGCAATTACACATCTTTTTTCTCCTTCTCGGGTGGTCAACCTGTGAATGAGACATTCTCTTACCCTTCCAGGCCCCCCTTCCCCCACTGACCATTTACAGCATCGTTTTGAGAGTTCTGAAGGTTTTGAATGGCATTTGGTTACCCTTGCTTTTGCCTGCTGATTGTGATGGCGTTCAGCATGTTGTTACACACAGAGTGTGTTTTACCCAAGACCATTTTGTCTGATTTCAAAAGTTAAGCAGAGTCGGGTTTTGGTCTTGTCTAGGGTTAGACCATGATATAGGAGGACCAAGAGGTTTTCCCCAAAGCAGGACATTCATGAGTTGCAGGGTGTGTGGGACAGTATGGGTGAGTATCTGGTCAACTGGGCCCCTCCAGTGCACTGCTGGGGGCTGTGTATCGGTCAGTGGGTGGTGAGGTGTTGTATTCTCTTCACTTGTTATTTCCTTTATCTTTATTTTTATTATGGTGTTGGGACCGGTCTTGTTTAACATCTATGTCGCTGACATGGACAGTGGGATTGAGTGTGCCCTCAGCAAGTTTGCCAATGATACCATTCTAGAGGGAAGGAATGCCATCCTGAGGGACCTTGACAGGCTTGTGAGGTGGGCTGATGCCAACCTCATGAAGTTTAACCATCACCTGGGTCGGAGCAATCCCAGGTACAGCTACAGGTTGGGCAAAAAGGAAATTTAGTGCAGCCCTGCGGAGAAGGACTTGGTGTTGGTCAATGATAAAATGAACATGAGCCAGCAGTGTGCGCTTACAGCCCAGAAAGCCAATCATATTCTGGGCTGCATCAAAAGAAGTGTGACCAGCAGGTCAAAGGAGGTGATCCTGCCCCTCCACTCTGCTCTCGTGAAACCTCACCTGGAGTATTATGTGCAGTTCTGGTGTCCTCAACATAAAAAGGACATGGAACTGTTAGAACAGCTCCAGAGGAGGACCACGAGGATGATCAGGGGACTGGAGCACCTCCTGTATGAAGATAGGCTGAGAGAGTTGGGGCTGTTTAGCCTGGAGAAGAGAAGGCTGCGTGGAGACCTCATAGCAGCCTTCCAGTATCTGAAGGGGACCTACAGGGATGCTGGTGAGGGACTATTCACTAGGGACTGTAGTGATAGGACAAGGGGTAATGGGTTGAAACTTCAACAGCAGAGGTTTAGACTGGATATAAGGAAGAAATTCTTTCCTGTTAGGGTGGTGAGGCACTGGAATGGGTTGCCCAGGGAGGTAGTGAATGCTCCATCCTTGTCAGTGTTCAGGCCATGTTGGATGAAGCCTTGTGTGATACGGTTTAGTGTGAGGTGTCCCTGCCCATGGCAGGGGGGTTGGAACTAGATGATCTTAAGGTCTTTTCCAACCCTAACTATTCTATGATTCTATGATTATTGGTGGTAGCAGTAGTGATTTGTGTCATACCTTAGTTATTAAACTGTTCTTATCTCAACCCCTGGGAGTTACATTCTTTCAATTCTCCTTCCCATCCCTCCGGTCGTGGGCGGGAAGAAAGGTGGGGGGTGAGTAGACTGCATGGCTTATGGCCTGGGCTTAAACCATGACAGATGGGAATGCTGGTCCACACTGGCGAAACTGATTCATGAGCTGGTCACACAACTTTGTGCTGCTCAGTAGGGGTCCAGGTGCAGCCTCACATACACTTGTAAAGGTATGAAAAGAAATTGGCTTTGGGCTTAAGTCTGCAGTCTTCAGCTTGTAATAGATCCTGCTGTATAATTTTTGTTGGAATGGAACTACAGCCCAGAGGAAGTTACCTCTCGGAAATGGCTTATGGAAAAGGATTTTGATGCAGCTGTCCATATTATTGTGCAAACATTTTGCTAAATTTGCTTTGTTTTTCAGGTGTTAAGAACATAGAGACAGCTATTCTTCAACAGACAGTCTTTCCCTTCTCCCTTTGCTGGGGATTTGGAGAGAAGGATGGATCATGTTTGCAGGCTACAGAGCTGCCAGCCATCTTGTGATCCCTGTATGCAGGAGAATTGTTCTTGGCTTGACACAGGGACACTTGAATGTAGCTGGTTGTTCCTGCAGAAATCAGATTCCCTGCTTCACAGTCTATAAGGCAAAAGTCTCCCTTTTTGGCTTATTTTTAGCCTCTTCCTCGGTAGATTTTATTTTTTTTTTAGTTTAGTTTAGCTTAGTTTAGACCTCAGAAAGATGGGAAAGAACAGTTAAACAAGAACTGCCTAGAAAAAAGGAATGGAAGGAAACAGAGGCTCAGATGATTTTTAGCTGTAATACTTTTTTCTTTGTGCTCTGGGCATCCCTGAGAGTAATAATTGAGCAGGCAATTGTAGCTGAGGAAACCACCAGAGAACTGGCATCTCTTTCCAGATCTAAACCCATGAGGTACAAAGAAATAAAGTTGACCTTGTAGGTACATCAAACCTATGCAGGATTCTGTGAGATTTCCATGTGAAAGCATTAGTAGATCTAATGCAAAGAAGGGAAAAGGGTTTGTGTTTGCCCAGGCTAGTGGTGTAGATCAGAGTAGGTTAATTATTTCCTGCCAACCTCATCAATCTGAGGTCAAACCTCTGCTCATAACTAATCGAGAGTAAGGCTTCCTTAGCAGAGCCAAGGGATTGTAGCCACTTTTGAAATAACATCTGGGGGTGGTATGCAGTGATTTGAAGAAAATTCCAGGAGCAAACTTGCCAATAAAGTTTTCAAGTTGACAAGCAGGTATTCTTTATTGTGATTCCAGGAAACACGGGGGATAGCTCCTCCTAACGTGTGTGTCCCCATATTGCTACACAAGCCGTTCTTATATAGCCACTGGGCATACAAACATATTCATGAGTCTACGTATGGATTACATAATTTTCCAGAAAGCTCCCCGCATGCGTACAGAATTGTGGTGGTGGTCTCTGAGGGTTGTTTACTTCTTCCAACAATCTTCATCACTTCTGGCAGCCTTTGAAGCACTCGCAGCAGATGTTTACACCAGCTTAATTAACACTACAGACATAGGAATCATCCTGTCCCTTCTACGTATCAGTTAGTTTAACTGTGCCCATCCTGGACATCTGCTAGTCCCAGATGCTCCCCATCCCCAGGTCCTGTTTTTCTATCCTGTTTTTCTTACACTTTTTGTACTAAGGTCATAAGGACCTAAAACTATGTCAACTACAACGGTTTATCTTCATTCACATCAGTTATTTTCCATAGCTACAGTTACAAAGCCATCAAACTTAAGGTTACTTAAAACTGATTCCACTTACTTACAAAAGTTTATATTCCAGTTTTTGCTTTTGTGCCTCCTTGTCTCAGCAGCCATGTAGAATTTGTTTGCACATTTGTCCCCTGTAAAATCTACATGTTTATCTTTATTGATGCTTTTACATTTTGACAAATATTTTTCTATGAAGTGAAACAATTAATTTAAGTAATTTATATTAATCAGAAGAGGGAAAAACCATGCAAAATGGGTAATTTTGCACTGAACAAGTTAGGCAATGTAATGAATATGGATGATGCTGATTCGTGTGTTTATGTAAAAGAACCAATGGACTGGGGAAGGGGGGTGGAGAAAGGAAACAGCCAAGAAAAATGGACTGTTACATGATGTTCTATGGTTTCTATGGAATCCTACTCAAGAGGTGTTTGAAATGTAAATGCAACTTTTCAGTGTGCTTATTGGGACTAAATTATTCAGAAGGACAAAACAAGACATCATCAGATTCTCTGTTCTAAATGATGGGCTGACTTTCAGTCCCACAAATGACCAGCACTTATAGGTGTTTTCACTCTTTTGCTTGACTTAGATTTGTTGGACAAGGATATATTTCTACCAGGGAGATTATGCATTTTGCAAGAAAGCAAACTCTGACATTAAACTCACTACCTTCTCTCCAGGACATGCATCAGAAAAACCATAGGGTTGAAATGCCAACCTCATGGAACTAGTGGGTTAGACTCACCTGTAGTGCACTGAGTAGCTATACAACCAGGTGCTAAACACATGGAGGGGAATTCTCCCTAATCCCACTTGATGTCCTAAAATGTGCATATTGAAGGCACTGTAGGTGTATATGTACTGAAAAGCATCTTGCTCTTTTAAAGAACTACTAAATCTTGTAGGAACAAAAGATTTACCTTCAAAGACACACCTACCTTAGTATCTTAGACCTTGCAAAGACACTTGAAACTTCAGGGAGAAGTTAAGTAATTCCTTATGTACCCCAGCAGTTGCAAAATGAACTCTGCCATGTTTCTTCTTTCCTTAATGAAACGGGAAATCCAGGAATAAGGCTTTTCTTAGCTTCACATCTCCAAAAAGGGTAATTACCATAACTATTCAACTTCCTTTTATCAGAACCTGTCACATCTCTGAACATGGCTTCTCAGATTCACAGCTTTGGTTGCTCAGGTTGCCTAATACAAGTTATGATTTTGGAGTAGTATTTTAGTCATTTTTAAAAAATAAAAAAATAGAAGCAATAAACTTTGTTGGAAAGCTCCTTTTATCACAGAGGATTTCAAAGTGGTTTGCAGACTGCGTGCAAGAAGCACAGAGCCACCTCTCTGCCTGCACAAGGCATCAGTTTAACAGTGCACAGCTTAGCGTGTTGGAAAGTAAATGAAAAATACAATTTTCTGCTTCATCCTCAGCAGAAAAGGAGGGAATATGAAATATAATTAACCAGTATTGTTTCTGCAGACATTTGTCCCAGACTGCAAAACACTGATACTACTGTAGTGAGGGTAGGATTTGGGTGCTACTGATGGTAAATTCAGCTTTACAATATCAGCCCATTTGTAGCTTTTAAGGCTTGTTGCCTGTCCTCACTGGTGTAGGCATATGGCAGCTACAGGTGCATTTCCTCAGTGCCTTCAGCAGGAGGCATCTGGCATCACTGAGGTGGGCACTTCCAAAGATTAGATCTTAGAGCAAACATTTCTACCTGTAGTGGTTATTAAGTACAGGTATTAGGTACTATAGTAAAAGATTGCTTCTCCATCTCAAAAGCGTTGCAGTGCAGACTGGATGTTTTCTAAAGATCAGGCCAAACAGAAATGAATTGGGGGAGCCCTAATGTTTCTGTGATATGGAAGGCTGGACTAGGTAATCAGGATAGATCTTCTCTCTGGCTCTGCTGTTTGCAGTATGCTTCACAGTTCAGACTCCCAGCCCTTTTGGATTCCAAATAGTTTTGTTCTCAAAAAGGAGGGATCCATGCCAGCGGTTAATTTTCAATACCATTTGCTATAATGTTGCAGCCTTTTCTGCAAATACATTCTAAGGACAGTCCATTTTTATTTCAGTCTCAAAAGCTTCTGAATAGTTTACTCAGAGAGATTTAATGAAGAATAAAATATAAGTGCCACCCACAGGCAGAGAACAGGCCTGGAAATCTTAATTGTAAGGCTTCTTAATATCATAAACTTTTGAAAGACTTGATGGCTTGCTGGGATCTGAGCCATTTTTCACTGTCCCAAGCCTAGTGTTGGTAGTGATAAAAGATTTACAGGGAGTTGTAAGAGGCAAACCTCTCTGTCTGCTAACATGTCTTATATCCCTTGTTTTAAACATGAGAGACATAGAATCATAGAATAGTTAGGGTTTGAAAGGACCTTAAGATCATCTAGTTCCAACCCCCCTGCCATTGGCAGGGACACCTCACACTAAACCATATCACCCAAGGCTTCATCCAACCTGGTCTTGAACACTGCAAGGGATGGAGCATTCACTACCTCCCTGGGCAACCCATTCCAGTACCTCACCACCCTTACAGTAAAGAATTTCATCCTTAGATCCAATCTAAACCTCTTCTACCTGTTACCCCTTGTCCTATCACTACAGTCCCTAATGAATAGTCCTTCACCAGCATCTCTGTAGGCCCCCTTCAGATACTGGAAGGCTGCTATGAGGTCTATCTTGAAAGAATGAACAAAACTAGCCTATGATGGGGTACAAACACTGGCAACTTGGAGTATTAGATTACCATGTGATCCAAGATCACTGTAAGCCTCTTTCTGCACTTCTGCAGGGTATCTTTATTGAGGTTTTATAGTAGTGGAAGCAGATAACTTCAATCTGCACCTGTGAAAACCTTTTGAACCTATGGAAAACCTGAGCTATTGTTCTGGTGCAAGTCATGACACATCAGGCATATTATTGCTTGTTATTACTAAATCTGTTCACCACAGGTAATGACCGGTGTTTTGGAGTGTGCAGTTATCTGTGGGAATCTCAGTGCCAGCAGACCCTTGGAACGGAAACAGATGAAACTGTTTAACAATAAATTCAGTGCTTTGTGATTTATGTACATTTGCAGAAGTCCCAGAGAAATGCTATTTGCTTCGCTGTTTACCACCTTCAGACAAAGAACACCAGATCCTGTGAAAATAGTCCCTTTTGAATGTTGTCAGAATAGCGATCAGTTTTGCCCCAGTGTTTAGCTCCCCAGTTGTCTCTTTCTAGTTTTCAGTTAACAGGTAAGTGGCATTGAACTGTTAGGCAAATGGTGTTGCCTGGAAGTAGGCTCTGCTAATGTCAGCTCCATGCAGCTGAGGTGGCACAGTCTGAGGTGTGCTCTGCTTTTTGACTCAGAAGTGGGGGTAAAACCAGATGGTGGGAGTTAGAAAACCTGAAACTTGGCTTATTTTTTAGAATAAATTTTGATTAGATTATTACTCCTGTAGAGGCCCAGCTGCATTGTCTGAATTTTTACATCTCTCTTTAAACACTGCCACCTATTTCTGTTCCTCCTTCACTCTTATCTTATGATCTTGGCAGTGGCTTTGTCCCTGAATTTCTCTACAGCTGAGGGGGTCTCTGCATCTCACTGACTCCTGGTGTTTTCTGTCCTCCACGTTTCATTTCAGCAGCCAGGGGAATCACTAAACTTATTTCTCGTCTGAAGAGAAGGGCTAAATGTAATAACCAGAGTACAGCAGAGCTTTTGATTTCCAAAGTGCTTTGCCTACACTCACATATCAGATGACAGTTAGTTGGTAACAGTCTTTATTTTTCCAACCTGAGGAAAAGCTTCTGAAAGGAACACATCACCCATTGCTTGTGGGTGAAGTGCCATGCCAAAGGCCATGCTGTGCATGAGAGAAATGGTCTTATATCTGTAGACACACTTCTTCAAACTGTTACCAGTCTAAGCAGTCAGACATGGTCCCATAAAATACAAGAAACCCTTGACTAAGACAACTTAAGGGCTGCACACAATCTTTTTGATGTCTTTCTTTTGCATGTGCTATATCGTTTTGTCCATCACTGAACAGACTTCATAAATAAGACCTGTTCCTGAAAATCTGTGATCATGAACACTGCTGGAAATGCATCTAGCTTGCTAGATGTGCTATCTCAGTTGAATTTGTATTCAGAAAAAGATGGCAAATATTGGTCAAAAAGTTTGTTCTGAGGAAATGGTGTCACACTGGGCTCATATGCCTCTTAAAATACATTTGGCAGAAAGGTGCAAACAAACAATTTGACCATCATTATTTTAGCTGATTGTGTTTTTACTAAAACTTTACACTTACAGTCACATTTCTTCAGTAGATCTCACATTATTGTGCAAGTATGAGCAAATAATACCATTATTTATGTTTTACAGATAAGCTCAAAAGAGGAAAATAGTAAACTCAAGTTTAACTTTAGCCTGGAGTTCTGGCCTTTTTTAATCTATCTTTGCCACCCCTGAAACTTCCCTTATGTTTTCTCTCTCCTTCCTCCTTGAATTTTCACTTCACACTCTTGTACACTCTCCTGATGCACTATTAAATAGCTAATGTACTGCTTCCTATCTGGAGAAAGGAGCATGTCAAAATTACCTTGACTTTGAAGGCACTTCTGAGCCCAAATGTTACTACAGTTATAATGCAGAAGAATACAAAAGCAGCTGGGTCTTTGGTCTGGAACTCTAAAACTTTGATGTTTGGCTCCATTGTATGCATTTGGAGTCCCTTTCTAGCTGGCTCAGTGCTGAGGATGTGATTGGTAGGTGCTAACAGTCCTCTTCTTTTTTGGGGAATTGTTTAATATCCAGAAGAGCTAAGAAAAGCAATGAGTATTTCTGGATAGTTACTTTCCCATGGAAATAACTGTTGTAGCTGGCAGAATGGTTCTTGACATTGCTGGAAGGCTCTGTGTGACTTGAACAAGACAGGAGACGTCTGTGTCATTCAGAAGTCCATGTGTAATGATCTGCAACAATCCTGGGGAAAAGGGGTGAATTTTTTTGTCTTTTTTTTTAATAGAAAACTGACTGGTAAAGTAGTATATTTCTGATCAAATGGACTGTGCATGGTTTTTGTTGCTTTTAGTTGTGAGGGTCTCATGACTAGTATAAACCAAGCACAATTTCTGAGGTTATCATATGTGCTTATTCATCTGTTTCTCGTGTGGTTTTAAAATTAATACCTTCATCTAGTGCTTCACCTAAAAAGTGAATTCTAACACTGTTCACTGTCAGAATAGGAGCAACAAAACTATTAGCATCCCTCTTAGATGCTCTTGAGCAACTGTAAACTGGAGGTGGGTTGTTCACAGGTGAGGGGCTTTTGCCATCAAAGATCCAGGACTGAATGAGCAATGTATTCATATTCCCATACCATCACTCAGATATTCTCAGACAATTCAACAGGGGAAATGAATTTAAAATTGAATATTTTTTGGTACAGCTTCTTGAAATTATTTTTATTAATCAACATTGATTTTTAAAACAGTTTTTACATGATAGTGTCATAGTTTTCCATCTTAAAGAGAGTAGCAGGGAACCTGGTGAATGCTTGGGAACTATTGAATCTGATTTTGTATTCCACATGTCATGGCCTAGAATCCAGGCTATAACTGATTTCTTTATTAAACCTTCAGGCAGGCTCTTTGTGAGACTTATTTTGTAAATGAAGGTTTGTAAACAGTAACCATAGAGAAGGATTATTGTCCATAATAATGGGTTGTTCAAGGACCTGATTTATAGTAGTAAATAAAAGATTTCACCTTGAAGGTCACCATTCAGGTTCAGCTCAGTCTGACAGTGACAGCAGCTTCTTTGCTTCTCAGAACCATAAGAGACAAGAATGATGGACAGAAACTTGGGCAGGAAATTGTACTACAAAAATATACACTGAGGGCAAGAAGAGAATACTTGCATCTCTAAGGTTGCCTAGTAAAAGGGCTTAATTTGTCGGCTTATCTCCCCAGAGACCAATCGTATTAGAAGGCTCTGCAATGGTTATAGGGGAACCTCTCTATGTGGTCTCTTTAAGGAGCCTATGTGAACTAAGTAGCTTACTTGGGTCATGTAAGTACAGCCCCAAACCTGAGTCCTAGTAACAGGCTTACTAGGAAGACTGAGAAGTAATTGAATGTCACTGAGAAGTGCTTCTTCCATGCTTCATGTGTTGTGGCATGTAAAGTTTTGTCCATAGACAGTCCAGGAGCTTTGGAACTTTTATCAGTTCGTTGGCTGTCTATTTCCTATTTCCCTTCACTGTTGTGTTTTTGTCCGGCATTGGATTCCTCTTTAAGATTTCTGGGACAGAAACTGTTTCCTGCATCAATCATACAGTGCTTGCATCACTGAAGAGACCTGAACCTCTTACTTTCTCTGATTGCTATTGAAAAAGCAATATGTTGCACAGTGGATAAGGAGGAGATAATTTCACTGGTGCTGTTTATGCTGACACTATTTTGTTGAAAGATTTTGGAGACTGCACTATGACTGACAAGATATAACTGGAACAGACGTGTGCAAACCCTGATTTGTTATGTGCATGCAAAACCTGTGAAGATTTGTTCATTAAATGAGAGATTGACCCTAAGAAAATAAAAAGATTCCTTACTATCTTTAAACTGATCTTACATACCTGCTGGACTGATTAGCCAGTCAAGAATCCATTGAAGATTAAGAGGAAAATCTAGATATTTAGATTCTGTCTTAAATCAGTGGTGTAGCTAGGTGTCAAATGCGGGGGGAAGACCACAAAAAGAGCACACAATGAAGTGAATTGGTAGGAACAGGGAAGAAAGTATGATAAGTCAGTTTATTGCAGATTAAGCATCAGTTAACAGTTCCATTAATCAGAAAATCAAAACCAGACTGCTGAAGGAATAGATCAATTCACTAGTTCTCATTAGCAGTGAACTGAAATAAGGGAGAGGAGGGTGGCTGAAGTGCCTTCTTCATATTATTTTCCAAGTAACTTGGGAAAAGAAGGTGCTAACAGAATATGAATGTGAATGTGAAGGGTGGTGCAATTGTGACTCCTAGGACAATGGGGATGAGGGTTTCTGCATAGGTCTGAATGAAGTAGTGAGTAAACCCATCTCCCTACCATGGAACAGGTTTGCAGTTGATCTTAGACACTGCTGGAGCCATGCCTGAAGATGAACTTACCTTGACCACATGTCTTTGCCCTCTGAGTGACTCGATGTCAGGAAAAATAACACCGTAAGCATTGTTATGTTAACAACAGTTGAATAAATCTTTTATTTGAGAGGGCTGTGGCTCTTGGAATAGTGTTGGAGACTCTGGCATCAGAACACTGAGATTGCACCTCCAGAGAGATCAGTATGTCTGCACAGGCAAAATGGAATTCTACTTTGCTTAGAAAAATTGTAATTTCTCGCATTGATAGTTCACACTGATAGCTCCTTATGCTTCCCAAAGACTTTTTTGCTGTGTACCTCCAAAGTACTTTGTAAACTTCATGTATTTAACTTCAAAACATGCTCTACCCTTCTTAGCGTCTACTTGTATCCTCCCCTGCCTTAATTCTGTATATCATTATGCAAGTTAGGGCATGAGTTACAAAATATGAATTTAACAGTGCACTACTCACAACTGGAATGAACTGCCAGCTGCTAATTATTCAGTAGAAAAGATTACGGATAATGGTGAAAACCAGATACAACTAAGAGTTTTCCAGACTCTGAACAATTCAAAAGTACAGAAATGGCAACATTCATTGTATGATTTATTTGTTTTAAAGTGTTTACTTCGCTCTGCTCCTATGTTTATAACACCAAAACAAAAACATTAGGACCCAAAAAGACTTTCTCGTGCGATACCCAAAGCGTCTTTCTCCAAATCTGAAAAATACAACAGTAGTTTTTCTTGAGGCATTTTAATATTTCCAGTCTCTGTTCCCAGCAGCACAGAAGCAGCAGAAAACCAAAAGGGAATTAACAGAAAAGAGATTCCTTTAAAAACATCTTTCTCAAACAGAAGTTGCTGGTAGTCAGCAATTCCTTCATGAAATCCAGTCTGTGCCTATGTGCTGTCTTGCAGGACTTCACACTGAACAGTTATAACATTCTCTTTGGGATCCTATGGATTTTAAAGCCTCCAATAAAACCTCAAATGAACCTAAGGTTCAAGTGGAATCAGTAAGTTTTTTTCTGAACTGTTTCTCCATTGTGGATGAAAATGAGTAAAATGTATGCTGTTGGCATCCTGCATCACCCCTGTAGTTCTTTTAATTACTGGGTCTTAGAATAAAGACCTTTATTCTAAGAAATCTGTGGATACCAAGCACTGTGCTGCCAAAACTGAACCTGACCCTGTGTAGACTAGCTGTCAGCTAGATCTATAGACATTCACCGACTCTCCTGTTATTGAATACTGTGTGAGGACCATCTGAGCAGTGTTTCCACAGAGTCAAGACCTTTTCTGTCCCTCATACCATCCCAGCAGTGAGGAGGCTAGGGGTCCATAAGGAGCTGGGAGGAGACACAGCTGGGACAGTTGACCCCAGCAGACCCAAGGGATATTCCACATTGTATGATGTCATGCTCAGCAATATAAAGCTGGGAGGGGAGAAACGGAAGAGGGGATGTTTGGAATGATGGGATTTTATCTTTCGAAGTATGCATTATGTGTAATTAAGCCCTGCTCTCCTGGAGATGCTGAACGCCAGTCTGCCAACGGGAAGTGGTGAATGAATTCCTTGGTTTGCTTTGTTCCTGTGCACTGCTTTTCTTTCATTTATTAAACTGTCTTCATCTCAACCCATGAGTGTTCTCACTTTTAGCCTTCAGATTCTCTCCCTTATCCTGCCAAGGAGAAATGAGCAACTGTTTGCATGGGACTGAGCTGCTGGCTAGGGTTAGACCATGATAACTGGCAAAACTGATTCTAGTTCTTTCTCTGCAGACTGGCCTCCTATGTTTTCTTCTCTGTTTGCAGTGTGTGCTTGTCAAAACATTTCAATCTTCTTTTTCAGCCTATGTGGTGACTGCAGATGATCCCATCTCCTCCGTGGGCTCCTGCCTTGTTTTGACTTAGAAAGCATAACACTTTAAGGTAACAGATGCATGGCTGCACAAATGCCACCTATAATGGAAACTGATTGCTGAAATGGAATGGGAGCATTAGCCTGGGCTTTGAGATGTCAGGTCTGAGATCAGAGTGGAAATGTTCTGGCAGCTGTCTCAGGCAGAGTCAGGCTGGGAGGATTACCATGGCAATCAGCTTGTTTATCACATCAATGTCCCCATAATGGAACAGCAAAGGATGTGATTCAGAGAGCATTGAAAGTAAAATGTACATATCAGTGTATATTAGCTCGCAAGAGAAGTGAGCAAAAAGATTAAACTGTCTCGGTGGTTTATGAATAAATGGGAAGACTGAACGTCCATTTGGCTTGAATAAAATAAACAGCAGATTTTTCAGCAGTTCAGTGTCAAGAGGTGATACTGATCAAAATACAGATATTGTTGTGGCACAAGTACAGACTGAGAGGTATTTGGATGTGCAAAATACAGTCATACTAATTTCACAGGAAGAATTACTCTATGTTGTTTAATGATGGCTTTTCTGTTCCCCCCATTTTCACTGAAAGAAAATGTTCAGGCAATCAGAAAGTAGTGCTAATTTTGACCTTGGTTTAAGTGGAGTGAAATAACCCATAAAAACTGTGATGGCTTATTGCAAAAGACAGTATTTGCCTATAAAATCTAGATCACCCTGTGGGATGATCCAATTTTAAGAACAAGAAGATTTTAAGAATAAGAAGAATAAGAAGCCATGGGGTAGTAATGGATGCTAAAAATTTTGTTAATTCTTGCACTGTTATTGATACAAGAACAACCTTATCCTATGCAAGCTCCTATACAGATTTAGCTGATTACAAAGGGTAGTAGGATCAGCCACTTAGCTCAGGTTGGAAGAAAAGCAATAGATTTGATTGAAAGAAGGGGCAGCTCCAGGTACCACTTGGTATGAGACATGTACTTGTAGGCACTAACCTTCTTAATCAGGCTTCAAAGGTTAGGCCACATGTTACTGGAAATACCATTCCTCTTGGATTCATGAAAGGTTCCTGCATTTCACCTGTGACTTCAGATACAGTAGGTACAAATGAGCAAAATGTGAGTAACAGATGAGCTGGAGCCCTTGAGCAGGGAGACACAGGCAGAAACTCTCACCCTGCCCACGGGCCCTATGACCCCAGGTGTCTCTGCAGACTCTCTGCCTTCCCATGCAAATGGCCTTCACACAGCCTACTGACTGGGCATTTGCACACATTCCTTCTTTAGTTTGCCCTGGAAAGCTTCATAGAAAGAGAAAGGAGCATGCATGAAAGAAACTGATAGCTGACAGTTAAGACACTCTCTTCATAAGGGAGGACAGGGGTTAATAATTCACACAGCTAAAAAAGTCTAAAACATGCACCGAAGTATAATATTATAACTGAGTAAATTATATGCTTCAAAACAT